>NW_027397105.1:11994659-12084057 GCF_003265705.2 Callorhinus ursinus | reverse complement strand
AAGATTTTGTTTATTTATTTGAGAGAGAGAGAATGAGAGAGAGAGAAAGCACATGGGGGGGGAGGACGGTCAGAGGGAGAAGCAGACTCCCTGCCGAGCAGGGAGCCTGATGCGGGACTCCATCCAGGGACTCCAGGATCATGACCTGAGCCGAAGGCAGTCGCTTAACCAACTGAGCCACCCAGGCACCCCACACAGTGAGGTTCTAAATGCAAATGTGACCAGGAGCCTGGCTGGCAGGGCGGGGCTTTCCACCTTCCTCCCCTCCAGCAAAGGACTCGGAAAGTTCCAGCCTTGGGGTGGGAGACCCGGCCCGAATCTGGCTCTGTCCCGACTCCGCAGAGCTCCCAGGGCAGGTCCAGGCCCCCTTCTGGGCCGTGTGGTGTTCCGTTGGGAAGCTCTGCCACGATTTCCCTCTCCAGGCCCCCAACACTGCCGCTTGCCTTGTTATAACCCGTGTTATCACCCACGGCGCTAGCTGAGAACATTCTAGAGCACGCACGCGGAAGTCCATGGGCTCTGGGCTCACGGTACCTCCTGAGGCCGACTTTGTCTCCTGATAAGATTCCCCAGGTGACCCGTGTGCACATCAAAGTTCCAGAAGCTCAGCTCTGAGGTCCATTCCTTGAGGCTGAGCTGCACATCTTTGACTCTACTAAATAAGGCCAAGTTGTCTTCCCAAGTGGCTACACCAATGTGCATCCCCACCAGGAGCAGAGGGGAGTCCCCGTGGCTCAGCATCCTCGCCGACGCTGGGCATCATCAGGCTTCTTAATCTTTTCCGATCTAGCACAGAGAAAATGGTCCTGTAGTCACTTAATCCTCTTTTCATCTGATTCATTTCTTAAAATTGAGCCTCCTCCCTAGCTATTGCATCCATATGATCACCTTTGATACTAGATACATATATTTTTTTTCCTAACACATACAAAAAGAGATGCCGAGGGGCGCCTGGGGGGCTCAGTGGGTTAAGCATCTGCCTTCAGCTCAGGTCATGATCCCGGGGTCCTGGGATCGAGCCCCGCATCAGGCTCCCTGCTCAACAGAGTCTACTTCTCCCTCTCCCTCTGCCTCTCCCCCTGCTCGTGCTCGGTCTCCCTCTCTTTCTCTTTCTCAAATAAATAAACTCTTAGAGAGAGAGAGAGAGAGAGAGACACCTAATTCTGCAAGTGGGTCCTCTTACATCAGTGAAAATCACCCCCCCACGGCACACGGGAGAACCAGGGGTCCCACGGCGGATCTCTCCCCCCCCGCCCGCGCCCCGCCCTCACCCCTCCGGAGCCGTGACTGCACAGCTCACATTGGCGGGCGGCCTGCACTGCGGGAGAGAGCACGGGGGGCGGGGGGCGCGTAGGAGGGGCCCTTGGGTCTGGCCTTGCCGCAGCCCCAGCGTGGCTGAGCGGCGGGGGGGGGGGGGTGCCCTCGGGAAAGCACTTAGCAGCATACCAGCTGCGCCGGAGGCCAGCACTCTCCGCTGAAGCACTGTGTGCCGGGGACAGGCACGGTGGGCCTCAGCTGGCCCTCAAAAGGGGCCTCCAGGGTGGAATAGCTCGAGCTGCCCCTAGTTCCCGGCGCCTGTCAAGAAGAGCCACTTCTGGGAAAAGAGTCGGCCTCGGGCTCCCAGGCCTGGAACAGTGCGTGGCTCCCTGTCCCCTCTGTGCCCTGGGGCACCTCGCTCCGCTGGGTCTGGCCCTCAGGAGGTCCACGGTCACTGTCCAGCCCAGCCCACCCCGAGCACTTGTCCTGCTGAGCCCATGCAACCTGAGCACATTTGGGGAGATCCGCTGCAAGGACTAAGGACACGGCCGGGGGGGTGGTGACATGAGCCACCTTGCAGCTTTTTGGGGTCCAGCCTGCTGCTTTGTAGCTGTGTGAACAGGTGGCCAACACCTGTTCTGGACTGGGGGACGGGGCTGGGAATGCCTCAGGGACCGTGGGAGGAGTAAATGACACCGTATGCAAGGGGCCTGGCACTGGGTCCGGCCCCGGGGGCTCGGCGGTGTGTCGGGCTGAGTCCTCTCAGAAGCAGACCCTAAAACGAGGATGCCTGAGCAGTCATTTATGTGGGAGGGGACCTCCCCCATCCCCGCCCCCTTAGAGCTCCTGGCATCCGAGCCTGCCCCTCTCACCGGCTGAGAGAACCCCAGGCAGTGCAAAGACCAGGGGGGCAGGTGCGCGGGGAGGGCCGCTCCGGATGCAGGCAGGCCTGGCCCGATTCCTGATTCTGCTGCTTCATGAGAGCCCCGCCTGGGAAGTTGTGGGCATTCGGTGACCCGAGGGGAAGGGGCCGCGCAGCGAGGACAGAAGCCAGGCCCTGCCGGCACCACGGGCCCCCTTCCTTCCCCGCCCAGCGCCCCCGCCCACTGGGGGGCGTCCTTACGTACTGGTGAGCGTGTAGGATTAACACGGGGGTGCCGACAGCCAGGACGGGAGCCGCTCACTGGCCAACACCGGCTTCTTCCCCGAGCTGTCGGATGCACAGCTTTAGCCAGAAAAACAGAAGCAGCCGCCAAATCCTTGCTGTTCCTGCCTTGCTTGGGGGACGTGAGCCAGTATTCGACACTCATCACGGCACACACGTCTGTCCTCAGAGCGAGATCTGTCAGCGTCCCATTCGCTCTCCGGGCGACTGAACAATGTATGAGCTGGTCATCTGTGTCAGGCTGAGGCCGAGCTCACACAGCCGCCTGCCATCTCTCTCGGGCCTCTGCCTCAATGTCCCCCTTCCTGAAATAGCCCCTCCACCCTCTTGGACACTCTCCAGACAGGCTGAAGAATGGCCCTCAAAAGATGTCCCCATCCTCATCCTGGGAACCTGTGAAGGTCACCTGGTATGGCCAAAAAAAGGGGGGAGGGAGGCTTTGCGGGTGTGTGGGGAGGTTGTCCTGGATTATTGGGGTGGGCCCGCATTGCAGCCACGTGTGTCCTTATAAGAGGGAGGCAGAGGGAGATGAGAAGACACTGGCTTGGGTGATGCGGCCACTGGCCAGGGAAGGCCGGGGTCACCAAAAGCTGGAAGAGGCGAGGGGCGGATTCTCCCCTAGCGCCTGGGAGTGGGGGGGAGGGGGGAGCACAGCCCTGCCGGCACCTTGTTTGGCCTGGAGACAGCGATTTGGACTTCTGGCCTCCAGACCTGCAACAGGATACATTTCTGTGGCTTGGAGCAGTGTGTTATACTAGGAGCAAACACACCCTCTCACCCCTTATTCTGCTTTACCAACCGCCGTCACATGCTATTCTTCATCGAGTGTACGTCATTCCCGAAGAGAATGGGAGCTCCACGAGGGCAGGATGGTGAGCGCCTTGTTTTCTGCTGAGCCCCAGGGCTAGCACTGGCCGGCCCAGGACGGATGCCTGGATGCCTGAGTGAATTAACCAGTATGTTTTCACGTCCCACGTGGAATAATCATTTTTATAGAAATGTGTGCTTAGGTTGAAAATAGAGCTACCATACGATCCAGCAATTGCACTACTGGGTATTTACCCCAAAGATACAAATGTAGGGATCCGAAGGGGTACGTGCACCCCAATGTGTATAGCAGCAATGTCCACAGTAGCCAAACTGTGGAAAGAGCCAAGATGTCCGTCGACAGACGAATGGATAAAGAAGATGTGGTATATATACACAATGGAATATTATGCAGCCATCAAAAGGAATGAGATCTTGCCATTTGCAACGACGTGGATGGAACTGGAGGGTGTTCTGCTGAGTGAAATAAGTCAATCAGAGAAAGACATGTATCATATGACCTCACTGATAGGAGGAATTCTTAATCTCAGGAAACAAAGTGAAGGTTGCTGGAGTGGTGGGGGGTGCGAGGGAGGGGGTGGCGGGGTGATAGACATTGGGGAGGGTATGTGCTATGGTGAGCGCTGTGAATTGTACAAGACTGACGAATCACGGGTCTGTACCTCTGAAACAAATAATGCAATATATGTTAAGAAAAAAAAAGAAGAAGATAGCAGGAGGGGAAGAATGAAGGGGAGTAAGTTGGAGGGGGAGACGAACCATGAGAGACGATGGACTCTGAAAAACAAACTGAGGGTTCTAGAGGGGAGGGGGTGGGGGGATGGGTTAGCCTGGTGATGGGTATTAAAGAGGGCACGTCCTGCGTGGAGCACTGGGTGTTATGCACAAACAATGAATCATGGAACACTACATCAAGAACTAATGATGTAATGTATGGTGATTAACATAACAATAAAATTATTTAAAAAAAAAAGAAATGTGTGCTTAAGTGCATGCTTAGGGAAAAAAAACTAAAAACATCCTGAGGGGACACCTGGGTGGCGCATTCGGTAAAGTATCTGACTCTTGGTTTCGGCTCAGGTCATGGTCTCAGGGTTGTGAGATTGAGCCCCGCGTCGGGCTGGGCGCTCGGCGAGGAGTCTGCTTGGGATTCTCTCTCCCTCTCCTTCTGCCCCTCCTGCTCGTGCGCTCTCTCTCTCTCTCTCTCTCTGAAATAAATAAATCTTAAAAAAAAAAAAAATCCTGAGGGCATCTACAGCAACCTCCTAACAGCATGTACCACCATGACAGAACTAACTCTGTATGGAAGGCTCCACGGTCTAACGGTAAGCACTTTGAGGAATTTAAGGAATTTATATTGTTTATTTTAGGCAATCTAAGGTCCCGCTATGGGACTGAGGGACTCAGATAAGAGAAGGGGCCCCTAGAGGCCCTCGGGAATCATTTACACGTAAGAAGTAGACTCTGGTGAACTCGGAAGGGCTGCAGCGAATTCTCAGGGAGCACACCTTACCCCTTTCGGAGCGCAGGCATGTTTCATTGACCGCCTGCTCCCGGCCAGGCACTGTGGACTGATTCCAGTCCTCACCGCAGGATTTCAAGATGGTACCAGTTCCTGACTTATGGGGGAGGAAACAGACTCAATGTCACGCCCTGGAAGCTCGCAGAGCTGGCGCTGGCCTTCGGATGGGCTCTGACCCTTCTCACGAAGCCATGCTGTGTCCTCCCCAGCTGAGCGCATGGCTGGTGTCTGGAGGATTTTCCACGCTCGGGCCATTTCTGAGAACTGAAACCCTGGCCTCTCCCCGTTTGTTGCCAGTGCTCCAAAAAAACGGGAAAGGGTTGGCAATTCAGCCCCAACACCGGGCGAATAGTGCCACCTGGTGGATGACAAAGACACCACAGGCACTGCGTGCACCGTGGGCACGGGTCCCAGGTGTCCATGAGATTCAAAGCCAAGGGCAGAGTTGTCCTCTTTGAATTCATAAAAGGGAGAGGAGAGAAGGCCCAGTGTATTATCACAGATGAAAATCAGAGGGCTGGTCCCTCCTGCGTGCTTCTGACAGCGAAGCCGAATTTTCGCGGTGCTCAAGCATCCAACGCCAACTCTTGAGTTCCGTCCAGAGTATCTTGCGGAGAGATCATCCCGCCTGGGCTTAAATACCTCCAGGGATGAGGTGCTCACTCTCTGCGTGTCTTCTTCACAAAATTCTTCTCTTCTCTCCTGATAACATCCACTCTTTTCTCCTCCTCCTACCTTCATAGAGTTCATCTTACCCCTCTCCCCTCTGACAGCCCCTCAGAAGTCCAGAAGAATCTCCACTTAGGCTGGGCTTCCTCCATCATCACTCCAGGGTCCTGAACCTGGCTCTTCTCCCCAACATTGCTCTCCTCGTTTTAAGTGCTGATATTTTTAGGGGGTGAGAAGTGAAGGGCAGGCACACCACCCTTTGGCTCTTTCTTCTAGCGGGCATGCGCTTTCCCCAACACCTCCCAAGGCTAGAATCTTCATCACGCCGGTCTCAACTCAGATGTCACCTACTCGGCAAGGCCTTCCCCGACCTCCGCAGGCTAAAACAGCCTCCCTAGTCACACTTCTGCCAATTCCCTGCTTGATATTCTGCAGAGCCTTCTTGCTATCTACAATCACATAGCCCGTTTGCCATCTGCCCGCCTCCATCCTGGGCCATGAACCTCACAATGTCAAGGGCTTTGTCTGCTGTGTTAGGTGCTAAGTCTGAGGCCCTGGGGACAGCAGATGATCCATAAACACTGCGTTTGCTCACTTGAGTCTCTCCAAGTCTGGGAGCAAAGCCCGGCTATGGCTCCAATGGGGTGTCCCAGAAGTAGACCCCGAGACAAGGATCTGAGGGCAAATAGTTATTTTTTGAGGTCGTTATGGGTTGCATGATGCCCCCCCAAAATTCATATGTTGAAGTCCTAACCCCCAGCACCTCAGAATGAGACCTTATTTGGAGACAGGGGCTCTTTATAGAGGTGATCAAGGTAAGTCATTAGTCATAATTTCATTAGTCATAATGAGGTCATGAAGGCAGGCCCTACTCCAATATGACTGGTGTCCTTATAAAAAGAAATTTGGACACAGAGATGGACATGCACTGGCAGAAGACAATATGAAGAAACACAGGGAGAAGACAGCCAACTAAGGGGAGAGGCCTGGAACGGGCCCCTCCCTCACAACCTCAGAAGGAACCAGTCCGCCGGCCCCTTGATGGGACTTCCGGCCACCATAACGGTGAGGCCGGACGCTTCTGTTGTCTAAGCCCCAGCCTGGGGTGGTTCGTTACGGGGGGCCTCGGAAGCTATCACGGGCATCCACAGAAACTACCACAAGCAGGAGTTTGGATCCCCACTTACAGGGGAGAAAGCCAAGCCTGGAGGTGGGGGGGACTTGTCCCTGGCCACCCACAACCAGGCCAAGGACTCAAGTCTCTGAACTCAAGATCAGGTTAGAACAAGCCCCCATCCCAAGACCCCGACAACAGTGGCCTGAATGATGGCGTTACCACGTGATCCAGCAATTCGACTCCTAAGTGTGTACTCAAGAGAACTGAAACTAGTGTCCACACAAAAACATACGTGACTGTTCTTGGCAGCACCGTTTGCAACAACCCAAGTGTCCATCAGTGGATGAATGGATAAACGAAATGTGGCGCATCCGTAAGTGGGATATTCTTCAGCCATAAAGAGGAATCGAGTACTGACACGCACTACAACAGGGATGAACCTGAAAATCACTGTCCTGGGCAGGGTGGGGGTGGGGGTGCCTGGGTGGTTCAGTAGGCTGGGTGTCTGACTCTTCGTTTCAGCTCAGGTCGTGATCTCAGGGTCCTGGGATCGAGGCCCACATCAGGCTCCATGCTCAGTGGGGAGTCTGCTTGAGGTTCTCCCTCTCCCTCTCCCTCTGCCCCTCCCCCTGCATGCTTGCTCACTCTCTCTCTCTCTCTCTCTCTCTCTCTCTCAAATAAATAAATAAATAAATCTTTAAAAACAAAAACACCGTCCTAAGCAGAAGAAGCAGACACAAAAAGTCACATAATGCATGATTCCATTTATGTGAAATGTCCAGAACAGGCAAATCCGTAGAGACTGAAAGTGGGCTAGTGGTTCCCAGGATGTGGATGGGAGGGGCCATGGGGAGGCACGGACTTTCTTTGAAGGGTGATGAAAATGTTCTCGAACTAGATAGCGGTGGTTGTACATCGTGAATATACTAAACACCACAGAAAAAAAGTATTTTTTTTAAGATTTTATTTATTTATTTGTCAGAGAGAGAGAGCAAGAGCGAGGGGCAGCAGAGGGAGAGGGAGAAGCAGACTCCATGCTGAGGCAGGGAGCCCGATGCTGGGCTCGATCCCAGGACCCTGGGATCGTTCCCTGAGCTGAAGGCAGACGCTTAATGACTGAGCCACCCAGGCACCCCTGAATAAAAATTTTTTAAAGAAAATAAAGGCAGAAAGGGCCTAGCAGGCAAGGGAAACGGTGACATCAAAGGCCTTGAGACCTGAAGCTGCAGGTTGTCCTCTAGCAGTTTAGAGGTGCAGAGCAAAGGGCAAGAGCCAAGAAAGGGGTTTAGGGTTGAGTCGGACACCGGTGGGCAGCCACAGTGGGTCTTAGGCAGGGAAGCTGCTGGGGCTTGGAGGTAGGAGAGGGTCAGGGGCTGCAGGGGTGAGGGACCGCAAGCCTGAGGGGAGGGCGGCAGGACCGCAGGACCGCAGGAGAGGTGAGGTCTGTCGGAGGCCAGGGCCGGGAGGAGAGCTCGGGGAGAGGCAACAGAGAGAGAGGACTTGGGCTGCCAGCCAGGTTGTAGGTTTGGTGACCGTACCCCGGGACCTGCCAGGGTGGGGAGCACCAAAGCAGGAGCACTCTGGGAGGAAGATGAATAGGTCCCGAATGTGTTGGCTCGGAGATGCCCATGAAACATCCAGGAAGGTCTGGGCAGAGGACGGCAGCCCAGGAGAACCTGCTTAGAGAATAAGACCACTGGATGGAAGAGATTACCTAGGACAGTGGCTCTGAAGCCTTTGTGACAACTCACAGGGGCACATTCGTCATGAGCTCTGAAACCACATGGTCTGAGCTCAAATCTCAGCCCTGCCTTTTTTTTTTTTTTTTTGGAATTCCAGTAGAGTTAACATTGAACGCTGCTATTTATGAGCCGTGAGGCCTTAATCTCTCCGAAACTCCTTCCCCGCCTGGGAAGTGGAGGCAGTCGGAGCTCCTGTCCCAGGCTTGTGAGGACCCCACGAGCTAACGTTGGCCAAGGGCTTAGACGGGCGCCCGCGGATCATGCAGGAAATGGGGGCTACAGTGCTGTGCACCAGACAGTCATTTAGGGAGCTGATTAAAGAGGAAACTTCTTGGACTCCATGCCCACAGGTTCCAGTTTAGACAGTTTCTGATGAGACCTGTCAATCCAGCTTTTCAACTAGCATCCCACCTGCCCCCCCCCCGTGTCTTCCCAATGCAGGTGGTCACTGGGCCTCAAGGCCCTGGCAGTGCTGAAGGAGGATGAAAGAGCCGGGGGGTTGCCCAAAGTACACAGGGCAAGAAAGAAAACCAAAGCCTGAGGTGGGGGCGGGGGGGGCATGGAATTTCAAGAAGAAGCATATGAGCTAAAGAATCATATGCTGCAGAAAGGCCCAGCTAGATGGGGACAGAGCGGCCTCTGCCCAGGGGACAGATAACAAGCGGATGGTTGGCGACTCTGGGGGAAGCTGTTTCCACGAAGTGTTGGGAACTGGGCCAAGTTCTGGGGTTCAGGAGCTTGGGAGGTATTCTGGGCTAAGTTGTGGCGCCCACCCCACTCCGGAATGCTGGGGTCCTAAACCTCAGTACTTCAGAATAAGACTGCATTTGGGGGTCATCTTTACAGAGGTGAGTCAGGTAAAAGGAGCCCGTTAGAGTTCATTCCTACCCAATCTGACGGGCGTCCTTAGGAGAGGACATTTGGACACAAACGTGACAGAGGGAGGACCATGCGAAGACAGAGAGAAGCTGGCTCTCTACAAGGCAAGGGGGCGGCGGGGAGCCGCAGGAGAAACCAGCCCTGCCGATATCTTGATCTCAGTCTTCAGTCCGAGCTCAGAACTGTGAGAGGTAAACGTCTGTTGCCGAAGCTCCCGGTGTGTGGCACTGTGTTATGGGGGCCCAGTGGGCTGCTGCGGGAGCTGAGTGAGCAAGGCCCATAAAGATTCCAGGGTCGAGCCCGGCCTCAATGGGGGAGCCTGCTTCCCCTGCTTCCTCTCTCCTCCCACTTGTACTCTCTCTCCCTCGCTCTCTCAAATAAATAAATAAAATCTTTAAAAAAAAAAAAAAAGAGGGGGAGTTGGCCACATACAAAGGATCAGAAATCAGACTCACTTCAGACTTCTCAAGAGCAGCACTGAAAACCCAAGGGCGATGAAATAGTGCCCCAGTGCTTGAAGAGGAACTACTTCCAACCACCGATTTTAAACCCAGCTAAACTAGAAACCAAGTAGCAACTTAGATTATTATTGTTTTTGATTGTATTTATTTATCTGACAGAGAGGAAGATAGAAAGCACAAGCAGGGGGAGCAGCAAGCAGGAGAGGGAGAAGCACGCTCTCTGCAGAACAGGGAGCCTGATGCAGGGCTCGATCCCAGGACCCTGGGATCATGACCTGAGCCGAAGGCAGACGCCTAACTGACTGAGCCACCCAGGCGCCCCAGCAACATAGATTAAAGGCACTTTCGGGGCATCTGGGTGGCTCAGTAGGTTAAGCGTCCGACTCTTGATTTCAGCTCAGGTCATGATCTCAGGGTTGTGAGATCGAGCCCCACGTCAGGCTCCGCGCTGGGCATGGAGCCTGCCTAAGATTCTCTCTCTCTCTCTCTCTCCCCCTCTGCCCCTCCCCAAAAATATAAATAAATAAAAAATAAAGGCACTTTCAGACATGAAAAATCTCAATAAATATACTTCTCACATGCTCTTTCTTGGGACGGGTGAAAGATATGTTCTATCAAAATAAGAGGGGGAAAAAAAAACAAGAAAGAGGAAATCATGGATACAGGAAACAGGAAAACCACCTGGTGAGAGAGAGAAGAAGTGACCTGAAGGTGATCTAAAGTTGTGCATCAGACAGAGAGGGTGGCCAGACCAGATCGGGGCAGGGCAGACGACTCTGGAGGGATTTCTTTGAAATAAAACTGATGGTACCCATGACTTATAAGAAGTGAAAGTTGGTTTAGACAAATGGCAGAGGCTGGAGGTTGAGTTCATGATGAGGAAACACAAAACAAAACAAAAGTGCTTCATTCTAGCTGCCGGAGAGAGCAAAGTGCTGTGCAGGAAAGCACATTTCATCTGGGTAGACTGCACGGTTCGGCTGGGAGTGGGCTTTCCTTGGGCATGATAACAGCCACGCCGACTATGGCTTGTGTGGGCTCAGGTTCTCCAAGGGGGCAGCCGCCGAGATGATGTGAGCACAGAAGTGTGTTGGTGAGTCACGCCTGGGAGAGATAAAACGGAGGAAAGCAGAACTGTTCCATACCATACATCATGAGGGTAATGAGGTGAGAGAGTAAGTGGGCTGGGTTGTGCAGGTCTCTACTGACCACAGGAGAGATGGGGATTTTATTTTAAGGGTGATAGGAAATGGGGTGGGCAGTGTGAGGTTTTGAGTACGGGAATGATGTGGTCTGTTTGAATTCTCAAGCACTTTGGCTGTTGTGTGGATTTTTAGGGAAAGATAGAAACACCACAATCCTGGGGGTGTGGATGGTGATGGCAGCAGGGTGGGGGACAAGGTTAGGGACCTCTTTGCAGGTAAGTGGGCAGAACTTCAAGGACAAACATGGCACCGGGGGTGCGGAGAGAGGCATCAGAGACTCCAAACCCCCAGGGCCTCACCCAGACCTGTGCCCAGGCCCTGCCACTCAGGCCCACAGACACTGGTAAGTTCCATTTTCTGTCTCCTTCCTCCTAATGGGGCTTCCGGGGCCTCTATCCGGATGTGGCCACCCCCCGGGTCCCAAGGCCTCAGTCGCAGTCTGGGCAGGCCTGGTGAGCCCCGTGGTGCCTTTGACCAGTGGGTCCCATGCAGCCTCCTCACCCCACCTCGGCACTGACAGCCAGGGATGGATGTCACTAACAGGAAGCCAGAGGCCTGAGTGGGACAGCCCAGTTTATGCACAGCAGCTGAGCCTCCTCTCCCTGGGCCTGTGATCATGGTGCTAAGACCACCATATCGTGTGGAAACGAGTGAGTGTGGCTGGTGCCAATAAAACCCTATTCACAAAAACAGGTGGCAGGCTGAATTCTGATGGTAGGCTATAGTTTGCCAACCCCTGGATTAAGTGGTGACCCTACTTAACCCCCAACTGGGACTGAGGAAGCAAGCGTTCTCTTCCCTTACAAGAATTTCCAGGCTTTCCCAAAGCCTGGGCGCCTGGGTGGCTCAGTCGTTAAGCGTCTCCCTTCGGCTCAGGTCATGATCCCAGGGTCCTGGGATCGAGCCCCGCATCGGGCTCCCTGCTCCGCGGGAAGCCTGCTTCTCCCTCTCCCACTCCCCCTGCTTGTGTTCCCTCTCTTGCTGTCTCTCTCTCTGTGTCAAATAAATAAATAAAATCTTAAAAAAAAAAAAAAAAAGAATTGCCAGGCTTTGGAAGCCAGGATTCTGGAAGAATTCCTGAGTTTCCCCTACATTCCACCATGCTGGCCATATGTTTTCCCTCATCCTCCCCTCGGGAATGACAGTGACCATGTCCCTCAGCCCTGCCTCGCCCTCGGGGCTTCTAAAGGCCTGTCCAGCCTTATCACACTGGGTCTTCCCAGTGGCCCGAAGGGCTGTGACTTGTCCACCTGCACACGGCACGTTAGGAGAAGCCAAGTTGGGCAGACCCCAGGCCAGGCCAACCCCCTAAGGACAGACACATCAATCCCCAGGATTGGCCCTGCACGTAAACCCCCCAGCTCATGGCAGACCTCAGATCCCACCTCATGGGTGTCCAAACTCACCCCCCCGCACAGGTTGACAGATGTTGGGTAGGAGAATCCCAGGAGGGGCCAAGGCTGGAGGTGCCACCGGGAGAAAGATGACCTGGCCCCACATTCAAACCCAGTCACCCAGGTGGGTCCTGAGATCCCTGGCCCTCTACCCCCAGGGCCCAGGCAGATGCTCACAATCTCCCCTCCACGCCCCTTCTCCTTCCCCAGGCCATCCGGGGCCTGCCCGCCCGTCCTCCCAGCCTCCTGGGAAAGGAAGCTGGGGGTCCAGTGTTTGTATTCCCTGTGCTTCTGTCCCAAAGTGACGCCAACTGGGGGGGCTTCAAACGGCAGCCATGTTTTCTCTCGCACTTCTGGAGCTGGGAAGTCTGAACTCAAGGTGTCTGCAGGGCTGTGCTCCCTCCGGAGGCTCTAGGGGAGGGTCCCTCCTTACCTCACCTCATCCTGCAGGCTCCCGCCATTCCTGGACCTGTGGACGCATCCCTCCGGTCTCTGCCCCCGTCTTCACATGGCCACCTTCTGTGTGCCTCTGTGTCCTCTCCTTGTCCTCTGAGGACACCAGTCACCGGATTTAGGGCCCACGCTAAATGCAGAATGATGTTGCCTTGAGATCCTTAACTCATTGCATCTGCAAAGACTTTACTTCCCAATAAGGTCACATTCTGAGGGGCCCAGTAGCTGTGAATTTTGGCAGAGACTATTCAACTCACTATAGCCGAGATCAAAGCAGAGCCCACCTCTCCTCCATCTCTCGTCCCCTCCCCAATATTCTCTCCCTCTCCCTTCCCCTTGGCACCCCCTTCTTTTTGCCCCTCTGCCCGCCCCGAGCCTCCTCGCCCCCAGCCTCTTTCTCTGCCTCTTCTCATTCTCCAGTGGTGCCCCCCTTCCCACCCCCCACGGTGTGGGTCATGGTCAGGTGGCCCTTAGTACCCATGCCCATCCCCTTCTCCCACGTCTCTCTGGACGGTGAGGCTGGAAAGCTGAAACCATGTTCCTGGATCCCTTGCAGCTAGGATGGCCTTTCAGTGCACTGACACACAAGACCAGGAGGGAGGAAGTGAGACAGGGGTGTCTCCCTGCTGGGGAGCTGTTTTGGTGCCACACCCTCACAGGCTCTGGCGCCCTGACTTGGCTACGGGGCTAGCTCCCGATTCCCCACCGTCCAGATCTTTGCAGAGCAAGCAGCTCTCCAGGACGCTCAGTCCTGCAGCCTGATTCTGCCGGCCAAGCCACAACTCTGTTGTTCTTTGTTGCATTAGTCGGGACCGGCAAGGTGATGCAAGCATTTCCCACAAATCACCGGTTTTTAAGCCTTAAAAGAACAACAACGGAGCGACGACTTTTTACGTACAACACTAGAAGCATGATCCATCAGGCAAAGAGTCAATAGGTTGGACCTTGTGAAAATTTAACCTTTCTGCTCTACAGAAGACACGGTCAAGGGAATGAGAAGACAAACCACAGGCTGGGAGAAGATATTTACAACGGAAATATCTGACAAAGGACTATTATCAGAAATATACAAGGAACTCTTTAAAAAAGGTATGTATATATACACACACACAAGGAATTCTTAACACTCAACAATAAAAAAAAATGGTCAAGAGGTCTGAACAGACACCTCTCCAAAGACACACAGATGGAAAATAAACATGCGCAAAGATGTTCCATACCATACATCATTAGGGGAATGCAAATTAAAACAACACACCCGTTAGAATGGCTAAAATGCACGGCACGGGGGCGCTGGCTGGCTCCGTCGGTGGAGAGCATAACTCTTGTTCTGGGGGCTATAGGTTCCAGCCCCACGTTGGGGCTAGAGATCACTTAAAAAGTGAAATCTTGGGGGCGCCTCGGTGGTTCAGGCTGTTAGGCGTCCAGCTCCTGATTTCCGCTCAGGTCATGATCTCAGGGTCGTGAGATCAGTCCCGGGGTCGGGCTCCATGCTCAGCGGAGAGTCTGCTTGCAGAGTCTCTCCCTCTCTGCCCCTTCCACCACTCTCTCTCTCTCTCTCTCTTCCTCAAATAAATAAATAAATCTTTTTAAAAAATGAAATCTTTAAATAAACAAATGAACAGGCAAACAAATAGATAATCTACAGCACAGGCACCAGATGCCGGCAAGGGGGTGGGGCAGTGGGAACTGTCATTCTCCGCTTGTGGGAATGCAACATGGGACAGCCACTCTGGAAACAGTTTGGCGGGTTATGGATTGGATATTTGTGTCCTCCCAAAATTCATACATGGAAGCACCGACCCGCAATGTGACTATATTTGGAAATAGAGCCTTTATGGAGATAATTAAGATTAAATGAGGTAATCAGGGAAAGGGCCCTGATTCATATCCTTTAAGAAGAGACACTACATAGCGCTCCCTATCTTTCTCTCTCTCTCTCTTTCCCACCCCTACCATATTAAGTCACACCAAGAAGAAGGTGTGCCTGCAGAACTTTGAACAATAAGTTGCTGGGGGCACCTGGTGGCTCAGTCGTTAAGCATCTGCCTTCAGCTCAGGTCATGATCCCAGGATCCTGGGATCGAGCCCCGCATTGGGCTCCCTGCTCGGCGGGAAGCCTGCTTCTCCCTCTCCCACTCCCCCTGCTTGCGTTCCCTCTCTCGCTGTGTCTCTCTCTGTCAAATAAATAAATAACATCTTAAAAAAAAAAGAAAAAGAAATTGCTGTTTTATAAGCCACCCAGTCTGTGGTATTGTGTTATGGTGGCCCTAGCTGACTAAGACAGGCAGTTTCTTAACCAAACACAACATAATCTCACCGTGCAACCCAGCCATCACGTTTCTTGGTATTTATCCACATGACTTGAAAACAGGCCCACCCAGAAACCTGAACACAGATGGCTGTAGGAGCTTTATTCATAATTGTAACCAAGATGTCCTTCAGTAGGTGAATAGATAAACTGTGGTCCATGCATCCAGTAGAATATGATTCAGCTCTAAATGGAAATGAGCTATCAAGCCACGAAAAGACATGGGGAAAAGTTAAATGCAGATCACTAAGTGAAAGAAGCCAATCTGGAAAGGCTACATACTCTATGATTCCAACTGCATGACATTCTGGAAAAGACAAAACTACGGAGCAGTAAAAAGATCAGCGGTTGCCAGGGCTTTGAGGGAAGGGAGGGATGATCGGCAGAGCACGGAGGATTTTCAGGGCAGCGAAACTCTTCTGTGAAACTATTCTATCATAGTGGATCCATGCCATTCTGCATTTCTCAAAACCCTTAGAATGGGCACCACCAAGAGTGAACGCTAATGTGAACTAGGGACTTCCGGGTGATAACACTGTGTGAATATATGTTCATCAGCTGTAATACATGCCGTGTGGTGAGGGATGTGGATGCTGGGGGCGGGGGGGGGGGGATCCCTGGGAAGTCTCTGTACTTTCCATTCAATTTTGCTGTGAATCCAGAACTGCTCTAGCAGCACCTGGGTGGTGCAGTCGGTTAAGTGTCTGATTCCAGGTTTCGGTTCAGATCGTGATCTCAGGGTCGTGAGATTGAGCCCCTCCCGCATCGCGCATTGGGTTCCACGCTCAGCTTAGCAGGGAATCTGCTTGAGAGTCTCTTTCTCCCTCTCCCTCTGCCCCTCTCCTGCTCATGCTCTCTCTTTTTCAGATTAATAAATAAATCATTTACAAATGAAAAAATTAATAAAACCGCTCTAAAAAAAAAAGTCAGGAAGGGAGAAAAGAGTGGATTGTCTCACTCATGCCCCATGCCTGACCCAGAGGAGCGGGAAGACACCACGTGTCAGAGTCACTCCGGGGTCCAGGCTGACCAAGACTCAGTCTTGCCAGGGGGTCAGCAGGTTAGGGCAAAGGAAAAAGGAAGAATTGCACACCAGCCCTCAAAGCTGATTCCTAAAAGTGACATCCTCACTTTTGCTCACATTTCATTGGCCAGAGCAAGTCATCAACCACCGCTGACTCCAAAGCAAGCAAGGAGTGCGTCCTATCTTGCCTAATGCCAGGGAGAGAGCCAGGTGCTCTGACGGCCACCCATCGCCATATTCTGCAGTGATCCGCCAGGAACCCTCCCTCTCTCTCCCACACGCACACACTCCTCCTCGGCAACCCCCGAGGTTCTTTTTCACTCCTTCCTCGGCTGTCAAGAGCAAGGAGCCTCGCTGTTGGGAGGGAATCATTTCCAAATCAGTCAACCAAATATTTCTTGAGAGGGCTCCTGGGTGGCTCAGTCCTTTAAGCATCAGCCTTCGGCTCAGGTCATGATCCCAGGGTCCTGGATGGAGTCCCTCATTGGGCTCCCTGCTCAGCGGGGAGCCTGCTTCTCCCTCTCTCCCCCGCTTGTGCTCTCTCTGTCAAATAAATAAATAATATATTTTAAAAATATATTTATTGAGAAACTACTCTATGCACAGCAGAGCCAGATACCATGGTTTGTGGCCGGATACAGTGAAGTATAATTCACGCCCAGTTACAGGCACCAATTTTTAACGTACTGTTTAATGGGTTTTGACAAATGTACACAACCACGTAACCACAGCCACTATTACGACATTGAACACTCCCATCACCCCCAAAAAAGTTCCTTCATGCCCCCTCGCAGTCAACCTTTTCCCCACCCCCAGCCCCTGGCAACCACTGATCAGTTTTCTGTCCCTGTAATCCTGATGCTCCAAGAATGTCACACAAAGGGAATTATAGTATGTAGCCTTATGATCTGGGTTCTTTCACTCAGCACAACGCATCTGAGATTCGCCACTGTTTTTGCATGTGCCCGTAGTTACACAAAGAGCTTATTCCTTTTTATTACCAAATAATATTTCATGGTATGAGTATATCACATTTTGCTTCTCCACTCATCAGCCGATGCACATTTCGGTTGTTTTCAGTTTGGGGCAATTATGAATAAAAGCTCCATGAGCATATGCATAGATGTCTGTTTTCATTTCTCTTGGGTAAACACCTAGGAGCGGAAAGGCTGCATCATATGGCAAGTGAATATTTAACTGCATAAGAAACTGCCAGACTGCTTCCCAAAGTGACTGCGCTATTTCACATGGTCACAGCAATGTCTGAGAGTTCCCATTGTCCCGTATCTTTACCAGTACTTGGTATTATCCATTTTTTACATTTTAGCCAGCCTAGTGGGGCTGTGGTGGTATGTCATGGTGGTTTCGACTTGATTTCCCTGGTGACTAACGATGTTGAGCCTCTTCCCATGCCCACGTGGTTCCAGCACATCTACTCTCCCAGACACCCGAACCTCGGCCCTGCCTCAGGACCTTTGCACTTGCTATTCCCTCTGCTTGCAACACTCTTCCCATGCCTTTGTCCCTCCTTCCATCAGCCCTCTGCTCAAAGGTCATCTCCCTGGCCACGTCATCTTCAGAATTCACCCCCACCTCTCTGAGCCCTCATCTGGCTCTTGCTCACAGCAAATACCCAACATCGCTGGGTTTCTCTTTGCTTCCGTTGTGTATTGTCCATCTTCCGCCAAGCTGGAGATTCCTCAGGGAAGGAACTCTGATCACCCCGTAACCCCAGGGCCTGGTGCACTGTCAGCCCTCAATCAACATGTGTTGGATGAACACATTTGCTAGTGGAGCACTCGGGAGGATTACGTGAAATACCAAGTGTGATTGCCCTTCACAGCCTGCTGTGCCACCAGAGGAGGATCCCAAGGCTCAGAAAGGCGCAGGGACCCAGCGGGGCCACACGGTCAGAGCGGAGGACACCTGAGCCCACAGCCTCCCTCCCCACCCCGAGCCACCCCCCCGCCCACCCTGCCTTGGGGCCAGCGTCGCCGAGACACACCCCACAGACACACAGACTGCTCACAACTCAAATGCCACCCACACGAAGAGTCGCCCGCAACACAGATGCGCCCAGCCGCACACAGGCAGGAATTGTCTTCACACACCCATGTGCACAGGCACGCAGCCTTGCACACTCAGAAATTCCCTTCACACACAGGCACACGAATTATGCGCACCCTGCCTCCCACACCCTCGTGCCCACGCGCCCACAGCAGCAGGCCCGGGTGACTGACGGGCCCGGGACGCCAATGGGCCTCCGTCGCCATGACAACAAGCAGCTCCTGCATCTCGGGCTGCACGCAGGCAGCCAGGGGAAGGGTGGGCATCACGGCGGTGGATGCTTCCGGAGCAGGGGCAGCTCGGGCCTCCTCGCAGACCCCTAGTGCCAGCCCCACATGCGCACAGAGCAGACCCTCGCAGACATGCGTAGAACGCGCACTGTCGTCATCCACATAAAAGACGCAGCTCCCACTCCTGAGTGTCTGCCTGTGCCAGGCTCAGACGTCTGCCCAGCGGCTTCACGCACATTCTACCCCCCACCCCCGATTCTCACACTGTCCTACCAGATGACTGCTGCCAGGGAACCCATTTCGCAGGGGGTGAAACCGAGGATCAGAGAGGGCAAGAGCGAAAACTTGAACCCAGGTCTGCCAGACTGTGAAGGGTCTTCTTTCCACTGCCCTGCACCGTATCTGAGCCCTCCTCTGTCTTTTCACACACACGCTTTCCAGACAGGAGCAATCCACTATCAGCCCTCGCTAGTGCCAGAATTGGTACTACCCTTGTGGAGCTTGATAGGTAGTGAAATCCCCCCTGGGAGCAGTCTCATTCAAGAAGAAGCTGTCAGAGTTGCTGTGAAGGATCAGTTATTAGGGAGCAAGGAGTTAGATGGGATGACCTCACGCTCGTCTTTGAGTTGCAAATGACAGGAAAAAAAATTATTGGCAAACATAAGGGGAAAGTGACTAGCTTTAGGAACAGCTGGATCCAGCTCTCAGATATCAACAGGAACCTTCTTCTGGGTTCACTTTATTCTCAGACCAGCTTTCCCTCCCCCCGGGGTGGCCCCCACAGGCTGCAGATTTGCATCATACAAGCCTATCAGCCCCCAAAAGCAAGCTCAGTGAGTGTTTGTCAAGTGAATGCTGGAAGCACAAATAAGATTGGGGGTCTAAGTCTAAGTGAATCCCAGCCCGTGCCTCCGGGAGAGGATCCCAGGCATCCAGTGGTCACTCAGACGCACTCTGACTTGGCCAATACTGTGCACCCAGTGGTGTCCTGAGCACTTTACAAATATTAAGTCACAGAAATTACACGGCAGCCCTATGAGGCAGTCACAATCTCTATCTCATGAATGGGGAAACTGAGTCACAAAAAAAGTGAGGCATCACGCCTGAGACAGGGCTTAGAGCCACACAGCTCCTTGACAAGCCAAGCTCAGGAGGCTCTACCTCTAAACAAAGACAGGACTGAAGTCAGCTTTCCCCCAGGAATGCAGAGGATGGCCCAAGGGCATCACTGAGCACTGATTAGTGCTCACTTTGCCAGGCAGCCCTGGGCTTACTAAAGCCACCAACCCTGACACCATGGGTGCATGCATGATGGAGCTCGAAGTTTCCAGCCGCTCTGAGTGGCCCGTCTAGCCCTAGCGTTCCCATCTATAAGATGGGCGGATTACTCCATTCGAAAGGGGGGTACTCAAGTCAGTGGTAGAACCTTCTGTGATCATAGCCACACGGAGCTACTGAAAATTCGGAATATATAGCTACGCGACTGAGGAACTACGTTACATTTTTTGTTTCATTTTAATTAATTGAAATTCAAATAGCCACACGTGGTTGACAACGCCCATATTGAGCAGTGCAACTCCAGGGTTCTAGATGAATACCAGATATTAATTTGGATTTTATTCTATTTTTACCCAACCCTACCCCACACTCCAATGCCAAGCAGGCTCCTTGCATTTCCTTTCTAAGGGAGTTTCACTGGTCTCTCTGCCAGCCGGGAAGTGTTGGTGGCCTGTGCTGACCCATAGCCCTGCCAGAGGTGGCACCCAGACTGTAGGGTCCCAGGACTTTTGCATCACTCTGGAGGGGGAAAAAGAGTCCCAGTAATGGCTGAGATGCAAATTTCCACCAGTCAGCAGGATGGGGGCTTAGAATAGGATTTCAGTTGATTTAAAGAAAATACAGAAGCAGGCTGCTTCTGGAACACCTGGGTTCTCAGCTGGGTCTATACCACGTGCACACAGACCTGCTCCTTACCAGGGGGGGAGGGCTGCATCTGGGCATGTGTACCTGCACCAACCCCCACCCCCACATACTCATACAGATGCGTGTGGACACACAAGCAACCACCACCTGCGTTGTGGACTTTTGCCCCCCAGGCTCCCCACGTGCATCTAGGTCCATAGGTAATGACTTTCTGTGCCTTCTGGTCTGAGGCTAAAGGGAACCTGTGGCCTCTCCAGGGAAGATCTCAGCTCCACTCCAACCCACAAAGGAGCTGTGGAGAGATCGGACGGAGCCAGGCCGGGGCGGTCCAGTGCAGCCACTACTCCCAGTATCTCCGGGGAGCCCAAGCAGAGCTGAGGGACTAGCAGCTCACAGAACACCCACGCGGTCCGGACTCCCGGAGCCCCGCCACCTCCCTCCCCTCCAGCTGCCCTGCCCCCCACCATCCCCTGGGCTGCTGCTGGCCTGCAGGCGTGAGGGAAAACCTACCCACCGGCCCTACCCACTCATGTCCCAGCTCTGGGTGAGCGATGGGCAGGGAGGGGGTTCAGGGCGGTCGTCAGGACATCCTAAAATGTACGTGGATGAGTTTCCTGGAGCCGCTGTAAGCACTCACCACAAATTTGGTGGCTTAAAGCGCACACATTGATTCTGCCCGCTCTGGAGGCCAGATGTCTGAAAGCAGTAGCTGTGGGCTGACGTGGAGGTGTGGGCAGGGCACGCTCCCTCCGGAGGCTCCAGGGGGGAGAATTCATTCCTTCCCTCTGCCAGTTTCTGCTGGCTGCGGTCTCCCTTGGCTCGGGGCCCATGCCGTGTGTGTGACCTCACATGTCACCGCCTCCCCTGCGAATGTCACATCTCCCTCTACCTCTCTTAGAAGGACACTTGTGATGGCATTAGGGTCCATGCAGATAATGCTGGACAATCTCCCCATCTCAGGGTCCTTAACTCAGTCACACCTGCAAAGACCCTTTTTGGGGCCACAAGTTCCAGGGGTTAGGATATAGGTATCTTTGGGGGGCCGTTTTCAGGCTGCCACAGTGAGCCCCATGGGGTCCAAGCCGGAGCCCCCAACACTCTGTGGCCAGCTCCTAGAGCCAGCCCTGGGTTTGACCGGCTGGGTGACCAAGTGGGGCCATGAACAGCGACAGCCTTTGGAGACCCTGTCTGGTGCTGACGCCATGCGCCTCGTGGGCTGTGGTCACAACCTACTGGGAGCTCCCTAGAATTGGGGGGGGTCAGAAGCTCCAGAGAAGCAGAGTGGAGAGACAGGGAGACGGGACTGGGTTCCAGGAGAGGAGAAAGGAATGAATGCAGGGATAGGTGTCCCATGGCCCAGGCACTGAGTGGGGGTCTGCACGGTGTCTCCTTTTATCTTCCCTCAGCCTTCCTTGACAGAGTAGGAAACTAGGGCTCACAGAGATAAAGACTGAACAACTGAGGCGCCTGGGGGGCTCAGTCGTTAGGCGTCTGCCTTCGGCTCGGGTCATGGTCCCAGGGTCCTGGGATCGAGCCCCGCATCGGGCTCCCTGCTCCGCGGGAAGCCTGCTTCTCCCTCTCCCACTCCCCCTGCTTGTGTTCCCTCTCTCGCTGTGTCTCTCCCTGTCAAATAAATAAAATAAAATAAAATAAAATAAAATAAAATAAAATAAAATAAAAGACTGAACAACCCCATGGAACAGGCACTATCAGCTCCAAGTTGTACAGGGAAGAATGTCAGCTCAGAGAGGCCAAGTGACTTGCCCCAGGTCGCACAGGCTTAAGTACCCTCGGGCTGACCCAAGTACCCACCTTCCTGGTGTCCCAGCAGACTCCTTGAAGCCAGAGTTTGAGCCGGTATTAGAGGATGGACAGGATTTGGGGGAGTGGAGAAGGAAGGTGAATGACTTCTGAGAGCTGAATGGGCCCGTGGGATTCTCTCTGGCTTCCGGAAGGACACATGCAGGGTGGGGACCAATGTCTCTGCTATTGGGCAGGTGCCTCCTCTCAGGGCCTCCACGACAGACAGACGCTACCAGCGGGCGGTCCCCAGGGAGGAGGTAGATCGAAAGGGCCCATTCTTACCCATAAATGTCTCTCAAGGGCCTGCCATGGCCCCTGCATTCCTGTGTTTCCTCTCCCTCCGGTCTGCTCCCTGGAGAGGAACAGCAGGGATGGAGACAGAGGGGCTGGCTTGGCTGAGAGCCTCCACCTGCCCACGCACCCGGGCCAGCCAGCGGGAGGGGTGAGGAAGGCCGGGAGGAGCAAGGGGCTGGGAGCCAGTGCCGTCAGAACGGGGTCAGGCTGAGCCCCCGCGCCCACACTCTGAGGGCACACGCAGGCGCACATGCACACAGGCCCACAGCCCACGTGCGCAGACACAGCCCCACACACCCGCCCCCATGCACCAGGGCCCCAGAGCAACGATCAGACCCCCACAAAGAGCCACGAGCCCGTTGCCTCGGGTCAGCGCAGGGCCCATTACTGAGGCCAAAACTCTGGGGCATCCAGGACTCCCCTCTTTCGCTCCCCACATCAGCAAATCCTGACAATCTCACCTTCAAAATATATTTGGGATTGGCAACTTTTCACACGGTCGTGGCTCGTGCCCCAACCAGGCCCTGTCGAGGCCCATCTGGACTCAGGCGGTGGCTGCCTCGCCGGCCTCCCTGTTGCTGCCCTGGCCCATCTGTTCTCTGCACAGCACCCCTCTGCTGCTATGAGGGCCTCGGGGAGATCACGCCCCTCATTCAGAGTCAGAGCCCCCGCGCCCACTCCAGCCCCACAGGGGCTAATGGTCCCGGCACACTCTCTGCCTCAGGGCCTTTGCACTTGCTGTTTCCCCGGGCCATGCCCTTCTTTGGCTCTCCGCCATCCCTTACATAACCAAGAAGCCGCTTCCCCACTCTCCTGCCCCCTTCTATGCGCCCCCCACCCGTGCCACATCATCATCCATAGCCTGTGTATGCATTGGTCACCGTTGTCCCTCTGCCCAGCCCAGCCCCTGGGCATTGCAGGCGCTAACATCCGCGGAGTGAAGAAACCCCACAGACAGACATAGGTGGACACTGGTGGAGACCCCGTAGGGACAGGTGACCCGTGCATGCCTGTGCACATGGGACAGTGAGGCCCGACGACCCCCACACACGTGCGCACACACGCACACACATACACAGCGCAGATGGATCCTGAGCTGAAGCTGCTCCTGGTCCGATAAGTCCCTGGACCGTGGGCCTGGCCCTGGCAGCATAGGCGGCTGGAGTATCTGTCCCCACCAGAGGCCATTGAGTCTGGCCCCAGCCTTGGCTGCCGATGCCCCAGGGGGACACCCGACTAATCTCGCCAGTTCCCTGGAAGAGAAAGGACAAGCTCCCTGCGGCTGGACCTTCGGGACAGAGAACAGCATCACAGTGTTCAACACGCCAACCAGATCCCCAGCCTCTCCTCCTGCCTCTCCATCCCTGACTCATCCCAGCCCCGAGAGAGATGAAGACAGCCCAGGTGTCACTGTCCCCACTGAGCAGAAGGGGGGACTAAGGCAGGAGGCCAAAGCAGATGAATGTGGTCCCCTGCCCAGCCCCACCCTGGCCGGGGCTGTCACTTCCCAATCTGACCCCAGTCCTGGCGGTCACCCTGGGTACCACGGGCACAGGGGTGTGCACTGCCAGGCACACTCCCACCAGCCGGGCCCCTCCAGCCCTCTGTTGGCTGGAGGAGCTTATCACTGATGACTTTCCCGACAGAGATCGATAGAAAACATTTTATCTCCTTCCCCAGGGGCAGCTCAGCCTCAGAGCAGCGCGGGCTCCCGTTACTATGGCGACCCTCCTGGACCTCCCTGAGTCCCTCCCACTCCCTCCCCACATCTCCCCACCACCTCACTTCTCCCCCTCTCTCTGCCTCTATGCCCTCACTCCCCACTCCTTCCCCGCCCCCCTCCTCCATCCGCCCCACTGTCCACTTCCCATCCCTCTGTACCCCCGCTCCCCCCTCCCCCCCCCCCCCCCCCCCCCCCCTCCTCCCCCCCCCCCCACCGGCCACATTCCTCTTGCCCCCATCCCACCGCCCAAGACCAGCATTCTCTCCCACCCCTGCCTGGTAGCTGGACGGAGCCCATATACCTCTTGGCTGCAGCATAATTATTCTGTAAGCCTGAGAGGGAGGGGCCTGGGGGCTGTCTACCCAGACCAGACCTTGCTGGCCCTCCATTTCCACTCCAAACTGCAGCTCTGGAGCCCAGCTCAGCCTCGTCCCCGAAACGTCCTCAGTGTTCTGTGATTAGTCACTGTACTATTACTCCGTTTCCTCTCTGTACGATCACAGGGATCACAGTACCTCCATTATAGGGCCGCTGTGAGCACCAGCTGAGCATGAACCTGGGAAGTACAGTGCACAGGGCGTGGGCAGGGCCACGGCCACGGTCGACAGTCAATGCTCAAGAAATACCAGCCATTATTGGTTTTTTAAAAATATTTTATTTATTTATTTGACAGAAAGAGACACAGCGGGAGAGGGAACACAAGCAGGGGGAGTGGGAGAGGAAGAAGCAGGCTCCCCGCCGAGCAGGGAGCCCGACGCGGGGTTCGATCCCAGGACCCTGGGATCATGACCTGAGCCGAAGGCAGACGCTTAACGACTGAGCCACCCAGGCACCCCCAGCCATCATTGGTAAGCCTCACTCTGCACATCCGTAGAATGGGTATATGAGGGATTAGGGTTGTAAAGACTAAATGAGTTGGAGCACCTGGGTGGCTCAGTCGGTTGGGCGTCCGACGCTGATTTCGGCTCAGGTCATGACCTTAGGGTCATGAGATCAAGCACCTCACTGGGCTCCGTGCTGGACATGGAGCCTGCTTAAGATTCTCTCTCTCCCTTTGCCCTCCCCCTGCGCTCTCTCTCTCTCTCAATAAATAAATGAACGAATAGATAGATAAATAGAAAAATAAATGAATAAAGATTAAAGGAGAGATGGGAACAGTTTGGCCCACGGCCCGGCACATTCTAGACACTGAATTTGCTTGCAGGAAGGACCCTGGTCTGGCCCCTGCCCACCACCGGCGGCGGGGAGATGGGGAGGAGGTGGGAGGAAGAGCTGTACCCTGCCCTCTGGGGACTCTTGTGGTGGTGGCCTCATCAGGGTCCAAGTAAGTCGTGCCCTCCCCGTCTGGCCGCAGGGCTGTGTGAACTTCCCTCCCACGCCACCTCTCCTTCTCTGTCCCTGGGCCAGGACTCACCCTCTTCCTTCTGCCGGGAATGCTGTGCCCCGTGTGGTCAGTCAGCCAGTCAGCAAACCTCCCCGAACTGGAGCCCGAACTCCGGGGTCTGCATCTTAGCCCTGCCACTCGGGGGCACTTCTGCGTCAGCTGAATAATGGCCCCCAAAGACCGTCCCAATCCCCGGACCCTGTGCCTGTGACCTTAGATGGCAAAAGGACTCTGCAGGTGTGGTTAAGGCAAGGATCTTGAGATGGGAGAGGAAGCGCTGATGTGGTGGGCTCAAGGTCATCACAAGTGTCGTAGAAGACAGAGGCGGGAGACGTGACAAAGAGCAGGAGAGGGGAACAGAAGCAAGAGGCAGCAGTGATGTGAGGAAGGGGCCACAAGCTGAGGAGTGCAGGCAGCCCCTGGAATCTGGAAAGGCAAGGACATGGGCTCTCCCCTGGAGCCTCCAGAAGGAACCAGTTCTGCCCGGAGTTACTGATGCTGGACTCCTGACCTCCAGGACAGTCAGAGAACAAATCTGTGTCGTTTTCAGCCGCCAGGTTGGCGGTGCCTCGCTGGGGCAGCCACAGGCAACCAGTAACACCCTCCCCATGCCTAGCCTCCTCCCCTGCAAAATGGGCTGATCCGGTACTTCTCTTCCAGGGCTCGTGTGAGGTTTAAATGAGTTGGTGGGTGCAGAGGGCTGGTACTGTTTTTAATCACTGCTATGCCAAAAACCATCCGCCAAGCCCTGAAGAGGACAGCACGCCTGCCCTCAAGAAACTCGCCACCTGGAGCAAGAGAGACTCGTAACGCACGCTGGTCACCGAGAATGCTATGGGACCGTAGTGTCCAGGCTCACGGTCGAGGGAGCAGACCCGATCTGCCCCGGGAGCTCTGGGAGGGCGCCCTGGAGGAGTCCGCTCTTGAGTTGAGCCTACAAGGGTGTGGAGGGAGCAGCCAGACAGAGCAAAAGAGACAGGTGCCTCAGGCAGAGAGAATAGCATGCGGGGATGCTCAGAGGACTAAGGGATGACGCATTTGAGGGACCTGCAAGTCATTCTGCAGGGAAGGACACGTAAGGGCCAGGCCAGGCTTGGGGTGCCTTTTGGGGGATGGGGGCAAACCAGGGAGTAACACACTGGAAGGGAACAATTGTTGGGGCCACCGCAAGGAGCATGGATGTGGGGGCTTGAAACCAAAGGCAAGAGACCAGTCACAGAAGCTGTCATTGGGGAAGGACCAAAGGGTAAAACCGTCAGGGTTTCATGACAACCTGGGTGGGGAGGGAGCAGAGAGAGGAGCGGGACAGTTTCTCCACTGAAGGGAGTGCGGGGGGGGGGTGGCAGGAAGCCATTCCCTGCATAACAGTAATAACTCTAGAGCTATAACTGAGCACTTACTACCTGCCTGGGGACAAGCAAAGGGCTCGCTACGCCCTCTCTCAGCCTCAACCCCCACGGCTCACAGTGCAGAGGAACAGACTGGAGCTCAGAACACCCGAACCAAGGGAGGTGGGCGAGGCTGGGGCATCGGAGGTGGAGACCGGAGGTAATGGAGTTGCTTTTATAAAAACAAGATGAAACACTGTTTGGGGACTGATTTTGTAATACTTTTCTATTATTAAAAAAAGGAAGAAGGAAAATACATGTCTTATGGGTAGCTAAGCACTTTTATTTTCACCACTGACAATAACAAAAAATCTGGAGGGCCCGAAAGTACGGCAGTACCAACCCTCCTATTTAAGAGAAACCCGTGACCCACATATCCCTTGGGATGGTGCATGTGTAGTAAAAGCTTAAAGACCAGCAAGGGGGCAGCAGGGGTGGGAGTCTATGATCAGGAACACGGCTGTATTGGCGAAGGTCTATTTCTTGAGCTGACAAAAATGGGTTCAGGGGACTCAGGATTCCATCACTGAATTACTCCTTTACCTTCTTGAATATTTTAAATATTTTACAATGAAAAACTGGGGGTGAGTGTTATTCTCCAGCTCTCCGCTAACGCTGGTCTGAGGTCCTGAGTCATATTCAATTACGGGACTGCTGTCTTAGCCAGCCTGAGTCCCTTCATCACATCCTGCTTCTGTTTGCATACCCCCAGAGACAGGAAGCTTACTCTCTCTCAAGGTGGTCCTCTCATGGTCCTCGTTGAACAACTCTAACTGTGGGAGAGTTCTTCCTCATGGAGTCAACATCCTGCTCCAGGTCCTCCTACCCACTGGAACCACACGATCTGTATGCCAGTCTACAAGGCCAGGGCAGGCCTTCAGATCTTTGCGGATAGTGGTCATGCTCCCATTCTCACGTTCCTCGTTTTCCTTCTCCAGGTAAAGCAGCTTCGGTTCTCTTAGAGACAAGTGACAGAAAATCAACTCAAACTGATTTATTTATACAAACAGGTGAATTTACTGGTTGTGTAACTAAAGGTCGAGGAGTTTCTGAGCTTCAGGCATAGCTGGATCCAGGTGCCCAGATGGTATCTCTAGGTGTGTCTCCATACAGCTTTTCTCCATATTGGCTTTATTCTCAGGCCCACAGCCAACCAGCTTAACAACCCCTGGAGGGGCCTGCAAAGCTCAACAGCTCCGGCAAAACTCCCAGAGGGCTTGGGTCCTGTGGCCATTCCAGAACCAATCACTGTGGCCAGGCAAATGGGGCACTTTGATTAGTAAATCTGAGTCATAGGACCATCTCTGTATCCCAGAGGTAGGGTCAGCCCAAGCTGAACCACATGGGCTGAAAGTGGGAAAGAATGTTTCCCATGGGAAAATCAAAATCGATGTGTTATTACCACCAAAAGACAGGTTGTATTGGGTAGGACAAAGATTCTGGAAAGAGATCCACAATGGCTGAGACAAGATGGAATTTTATCCCTCCTTCATGTGATTCTGGATGCAACAAATCCCAGACGGATCCAGCTAATCCTGATGATGGGGGTCCTGGGCAGCTGAGCATTTGTTATCTGCATTGGAAGTAAAGGTTGTTAAAAATGTGACCAGATTTGCTACTGTCCTGGCCACTTACAAACTTAGTCGCCATTCAAACATCCCACCCGTTTGCACCAGCTCCTCTCCCACCCCTCTCACTAGTATCCTTTCTGGCAGGTTCACTTACACAAGTTGATGGTGAAGGAAATCTTCAAATCTTAACCCAAACTGTAGAATTTCACAAAGTTGGTCACGGGGGTGCTGGAGAATTCCTAGTGTCCCAGGCACTGTGGCTGACAAATCAAGGCTCCATCTGGCTGGGTCGGCCCCATCTAAACAACGAAAACCCCAAATGTGAAGAAGTGTTTCAGGATAGGATTTTTTTTTTTTTTTTTAGGTAGGCGCCACACTCAGCGTGGAGCCCAATGCAGGGCTTGAACTCACGACCCTGAGATCAAGAGTCGAACTCTCTTCCGACTGAGCCAGCCGGGCGTCCCTAATTTCATTTCTTTCAAAATAAAATTTAAATGAAACTTTTTTCCTCCAATTACTAAGAAGCGTGCGTTCCCAATATAAGGGAATATGTGGTCAAAATGGCCTTTTTCTTGAGATAACAAGGCCTCCAGAATAGGTCCAATGTCTGTGTTGCTCAGCAGCCACGGGTGTTGGGGTGGGGGTATGGGAGTTGCATTGCCTTATCCTGGAGATGGAATCTAGAACAGGGCTTTCACTCAACTAATGTGTATTGAATTAATTAATTAATGAGTGAGTGAATGAGCGAGCAAGTGAATGGAGGATCCAAGTGATGCCTATTTGACTCTGGGGCCCTTTAAAGGACATCCTGGGACTGGACAGATTCCTCCTGACCCTACAGTGCTCAGACTCACCTGAAGCTAAGCATGGCCGGTACTTCCTCCTTCTGGTCTTTCTGTTGGAGGTCAGAGGCCTTGCGAGAAGCCCAGGGGTCTCTCACTGCTATGTGGCCCCCATCATTGACCCCTTCCTCTCTGAAATGGACGGGCCCATCTCTCTTCCTGGCCTGCCTTCCTTCTCAAGAGCTCTGAGCACTGGCAAGACCTTTGCAAATAAATGGCTCCGTTCCCTTTTGCCTTCAGATAGGGGTGGCGCAGCATGATGGGCCCACTTCACAGAGGCTGGGAGTGGAAAGAGAGCCTCGGTGGCCATGCGGAGCTCACAGCACCCAGCTTTTTTAAACTTCTCACGATAAGCCCTTGAGGTGGGCATCGCTGCACTGTCCCTGTGGATATGATGGAGCTGGGACAGGCCTTCCCCTCTGCTTCTCCAACTGGCTCCTCTGGTTACTGACTAAGCAACCGGCCGGACTACCAGCTACAAACACTGAACCGACCAACTCCGGGAACATTTCCTCCCCCCTCTGAGCCTCTATTTTCTCCTCTGCAAAATGCGGATAGTGAGTCTCTACCCCACAGACCAAAAATGCACAGGGCTCAGTATGTGCTGGCTGAGTCCTCGCTAATGGGAGGCCTGCTGCACGTTTCACACTCTGCAGGGGCTGCAGAAGAACAGCCCGGAGACCCCAGGAGCTTTGGTCTCAGAGAAGGCAAGCTGGCAGTGTGGGGGAGCTCCGGCTGGGCACATGGACACACCTGCGCTTTCCTGCTCTAGGTACTTCACCTCCGTGGCCTCCGTTTCCTGGTGTGAACCAGGGGGTTATTGGAACGGGGATGCCTACCCAACCAGGTGGAGGCTTAGTGAAATGCTCCCTTCGTATTCTATTGAGTGAGCAGATGATAAGCCTACTCTCTCAGGAAACTCGATCCTATCTTGAGATAGATCCTTCCCCTTCCCCTGTCCTCCAGCCCACAAGGGTCTCTCTCTCCCTAATAGAGGTCTTTGTCTCCTTTCAACCTAAGAGAAAACCAGGGGGAGCTCAAGGTCAACGTCACACAGATGCAGAACTGGGTCTCAAAAGCCCTCGGGAGAGGGAGGATATCTCAAACTCGAATGCTTTGGCGGGGGGGTCAGCTGGGTGATTTAAATGTGGGCATAGAACAATAGGTACAATTTACATTCCTTAAAGGTATTTCAATTCAGCGAGAACTTAGATTCCTTAAAGGTATTGAACTCCAAATTTTCAAACACTTTGCTCTGCCCTCTAGTCAACACAAACCCAGCACCCTGGATTCCACGTTCAAGCAGCAAGTTTGAGACTTTTGTGCCAACACTATCTTTACTGGGGTCTGTGGCACAGTGGGCCACCTCCCTCCTGGCCCTCTTACTGGCATCCGGCTAAGAATGACAAGCAAGCTCTCAGCAGAAATCTCTTGGACTTTGCTGACAGTGACCCCTGATCAGTTCCCGGTTCTCTTCTGAGAAGCCCCAGGCCCTCCCCTGATGAAAGCAGCCCCGGGGCAAATCACTCTTCAGATCCCAGCTCACAGGTCACCTCCTCCAGGAAGCCTTCCCTGAATTCCTCAACAGGACCAGGCCTGTGTTCCATAGCACACTTTTCCCAGGAAACTTTTACATTGCAACCCAGAGTCTTACCTGATGTCAGAACCACAGTGGGCACTCAAGTAAATACACATGGAATAGGTGAATAAACTCACCAGCTGTACAACCTCGGACAAGTGACTTCATCTCTTCTGAGCCTCGATTTTCTTATCCGTAAAATGTGTTATAATGAGGGAGCATTCAGAGAAGCTATGGAATGTGAGGTTGAATAATGGTTCACAAAGAAATCCAGGTCTTAATCCCTGGAAACTGACTGTTCTTGTGCATGGCAAACAAACAAACAAAAAAAGGTGGGGGGTGGGGGTGGGGAGAGGTGTCCTTGCAGCTGTGATTAAATTAAGGGTCTTGAGATGGGAGATTATCCCAGATTATCCAGGTGTCCCTAATGTCATCACATAGGTCCCTATAAGAGGAGGCAAAGAAGGTCAAGGGAGGAAGTAGGAGGTGGGACAACAGAATCTATGGTCTTCTTGCATTTTCTAGCTTCTGGAGGTCACCAAGCTGTCACAAGCCCTGAAATGCAGGTGGCCTCCAGAAGCTAGAAAAGGCAGGGAACAGATTCTTCCCCAGAGTCTCCAGAAGGAGCTAGCCCTGCCAGCACCTCGCCTGGAGCCCTGAGGAACTGATTTCAGGCTTTTCTGACCTCTAGAACTGTACAGAATAAATGTGTGTTGTTTTAAGCCACTGAAGTTGTGGTCATTTGCCGCACTTACATTTGTTATTGTTATTGTAGGTGCTCAACAATGGCAGTGGTTGGTAGTTGGACCCCCCCCCCCACAATCTCCTTCTCCCCGGGGAGGCCTGCTCTTCTAGCAGCCCACTGGGGTTCCTGGTGTCAGGCCTTCCCCTCGGCTCTCCCAGAAGCAGGTTGAGGCTGCGTGAGGGCAGGAGACTGGACATGGTGGGGGCTAGGAAGTCGCTGGCTGGATGAAAGGGGCCATTCCCATTCAGCTAGTATTTGACCTAAAACAGTAACAGCGTCCCCTGCATGCCAGGCTCGGGGCTAAACGCTTCACACACCTGACTTAATTCAATCCTCTCAACAACCGCAGGAAGTCGGCACTGCTGTTATCCCCATTTTACAGATGAGGAAACAGAGACCCAGCAAGTTGAGAGGTTTGCTCAAAGCTGGTGCAAATGAGGCAGACTTAGAAACCAGGTCTGTCTCCCCACCGCCAACCACCCAAGAACATGTGCTTAGAACTAGCTTAGAACTAGCTTAAAACAGCGCGGCTCACCTTGTGACCCAGCCTCTGCCTTGCTCCCACCGTTCACCATTCTCCGTGGGAGACAGGTGGCTGAGCTCAGTCAAGGGCCCGGGCTGCAGGTCTGGGCTCTGTCACTTTAGCTTGAGAACCTGGACAGGTGACCTCACCACCCTGTGCCTCAGTTTCCTCTGTGAGCCTGCCTCACAGAGGAGCTGCCAGGATCAAGGGAGACAACCCACAGAAAGAGGGACAGTGTCTAGTACAGAGGAAGGGCACCTTACCTACCCCAGTCCCTCTTTTACCAATGATGAAGCTGAGGTTTGATAGGAGACCTCACTAGTCCCAGGTCACCTGGGAGCTCTGATGCTTCGCTCTCCCCTCCATAGGACCAACAGACCCCAGAGGGTGGGGGGCTGGGGGCGGGCATTCTCCCAGAGCAGGTGGCTGTGGGTTTCTGCCTGAGCCCTGGTGAGTCAAAGCCTTGGAGCAGCAATTGCTTAGGGAACCTATAAGTTCATAGACTTATTCACTCACTCATTTATTCAATATTCCTTTTTGTACCCTCTGCCAATGGCTTCCTTCCCATAGCTCCAGAACTTTGCATCCAAATTCCTCACCAGGCCCTCTGTAGCCTTGAAGACGGAGGTCTTCTCTTACGGTTCTGCCTTCAGTGTGCCTCCGGCTGGTCGGCTGGTCACCTGGCTCTTTTTTTTTTTTTTAATTTTATTTATTTATTTGAGAGAGAGAGAATGAGAGATAGCACGAGAGAGAAGAGGGTCAGAGGGAGAAGCAGACTCCCCGCCGAGCAGGGAGCCCGATGCGGGGCTCGATCCCGGGACTCCAGGATCATGACCTGAGCCGAAGGCAGTCGCTTAACCAACTGAGCCACCCAGGCGCCCTCGCCTGGCTCCTTATCCACCAAGCTCTCCCCTGTTTCAGGGCCTCTCCACGCGGCACTTCTGTTCCTTCTGCTGGGAATGCTCTTCTCCGGGCTCTGCGCCCCGCAGGCTTCCTTCCTGCTATTCAGTTCTCTGCTCAGATAGGCCTCCTTCTCTCACTTCCAGCTAAATAGCCCCTACCCGCCACTTCACCTGCTAATTTGCTTCCTAGAACTCCTAACTCCCTGAAATTACCTTCTTTATGTATGTAAGCATTTGTTTGCTGTCTGTCTGTCCGCAACAGGATGTCAGCATGACAGCAGAGACCATTTGTCTCTGTTCATTCCCCAGCGTCCAGCAAGGTGCCGGGAACCCAGTACGTGGAGAAATTTCTGTCCAGCCTATTGAGTTTAGAAGTTGAAAAGATGTTTCCCAAACCGTAAAGACGAGGTAATAGTGACGGCTGATGGTGGAGTGAACGTGGGAGCCTGGCCTAGGAACCAGGCCAGACACTGGAAGCATCTGAGGGCAGGATGCCAGTCCAAATCCTCCGCCCGAGGTTCCAGCCCCCCACCCAGTCCCCGGGTCCCAACGCGTCCCCCGGCCCCGGGCGGGGCGTGCGAGTCTGGGAGGGCTCCACCTGGATCGCACGCAAGGCGCCCCCCCCCCCCCGCCCCCCCCCCCCCCCCCGCTCCGCCACCTCCGGGCAGGCGGGCGGGCGGGGGGACGCGCAGTGGGGCGCGCGGGCCGCCAGGGGGTGCTGTCGGGGCGCGCACGGCCCACCTGGCGCCTGGGGCCTCGAGCGAGCGCAGCCAGGCCGCCCGGGAACTTTTTTCCTCCCGCTCTCGCTCTCCTTCTCCCCCCGCGCGTCGCCCGCCCGCCCGCCCGTTGGCTCTTCCTGTGCGGAGGGGATCGCATTTCCCCGCGGCACCCGCGGACACCAGGCAGGCCCGGCCGGGTGCGCGGCCAGGGCCCGCTCCCCGCGCCGCCGGCTCCCCGCGCCCCCGGGCGCCGCCCCCGCCGCGGCTGGGCTCGGAGAGTCGAGTCGGAGAGCGAGGCGGCGGCGAGGGCGAGAGGCGAGCCGAACAGGCCGCCCTGCCCGCCGCCGGAGCGCCGGCGCGAGGAGGGGGCGCCGCGGCCCACCCTCCTTCCTGCCTGGCCGCGGGCCGGCCGGGCCGCCGCGCCCTGACCCCCATGGCCGCCCGGGCCTGCGGGCCGCGAAGTCGCAGCGCCAGACCCAGGGCCCCCGAGTGAGCGCGGGCGCCGAGGTGAGCACCGAGCGCTGGGGCGCGGGGGGCGCTGCCGGGGCAGGGGCGGCGCGAGGCGTCGGGATCCGAGGCAGGGTGAGGAATGGAGGCGGGCTCGGGGGCCGAGTGCGCCGCGGGCCGGGGATGTGGGGGTCCGCGAGGTCACGGCTTTGTGTGGTGTGGGGGTGCGCGAGGTCACCGGATGGCCGTCTGGGGGGCGCGAGCGGCGACGGTCCGTGTGGCCCGGGGGCTGTGCGTTCGCGGTGGCCCGGAGTGCTGCCGCGCGGGGCGTGGGGACGCGGGGGGCACTCGCCCGGCGCCGGGGCGGGAGGGGAGCTTTGTGAGTGCGCCCGGGGTGGGGGGGCGGGGAGCCGACTTGTGCGAGTAGGACTCGGGGCCTGGCGTGCGGCACCGCGCGGGAGGCAGGGCGCCAGGGGCGGTGAGGGCCCGGCGTGGGGAGATGGGGCGCGCGGGGCTCTCTGCGGTGCCCCCCACGCGGGCAGCGGCGCCCGGGCCTGTGCGCAGGCCCCGCGACCCGGCAGGAAGCGGCCCCGGAGGCCCGGGCAGCTCCGACGCGGCCAGGCCCCGGGCGCACGGGCCCTTCGGGGGTGACGTCACGGTCGGGGGCGCCGGACACGCGAGCCCCGAGTCCCCGCACCGCGGCGAGCCGGCCAGCTCCCTGGCCCCCGCGCCTTGGAGGCAGGGGTCCCGGGAGGAGGGCGCGGGGGCCGGGCGTCGGGCGGCGTCGCGGAGCGCGGCGGGGGCGAGGGGGTGTCAGGACGCGGGGGGTGACATTTGGAGCCTCGGTCGCGCCGGGGGACCTCGGAGGAGGGGCGGAGGGGAAGCGAAACATCAGTCAGGCCCGAGGCCGCTGCGGCCCCAGCTTCCTGGGACGCCCGTCTTCCCAGCGAGCCCGTTTCCCTTCTTGGGGCTCTTAGTCCTCCTCAAATCCACGCCGAGGGCCGGAGTGCGGACCCGAGCCGGGCCCTCATGGGAGCCCGCGATCGGGCGGCGGTGGGGCGGGGGTGCGGGGGAGCGCTGGGGTTTCGGCTCCGAATGGACAAAACCGAGTGTAACAATGCGCTATTGGGGGGCTGGGGGAGGGGAGGCAGCGCGCCTGAATGGCGGACCCGGGCCCTGAGCTTCCCCGCTCGCAGCACTCCCTCCCGCAGCGCCTTTGCCATGCTTTCAGCAGGCTCTGATTCAAGAACCCACGCGGGACCCGCACGGCTCCCTCCCACCCAAAGTGCCGCCCCCCTCACCCCCCTCCCGCTTCATTTCTCTTTCCAACGCAGCGGTGTGTGGAGGATTCAAGGGCATTACATCTGGTTGCAATCCGGTTTCAGGCCGCTGCCGGGCTGTTAAAACCTCGCGCTGACGTCAGAGCAGGGGAATTACTTCTTTTTATTTTATCTTTTTTTAGTTGTCTGCTGCCCTGGGAGGGGAGGCGGGGGTGGGTTAGGCGAGCTCCGAAGTGGAGGCGCCGCCGGCGCCGTGGGAGCCCCAGGCTGGGGGCTCTGCTTCTCTTCCTCCACCCCATCCTCCATACAGACCTTGCCCTGCCTAGGTCAGGCTCAGCCAGGGTGGGGGCAGCTCTCGCTGCGGACTCCGTGGAGGCCCCTCCCGATTGACCACACAGCTGTGTTTCCAGAGGCTTCCCTGGGTTGTGGCTTTGGGGATATGGAAGCTGGAAAGGAATCTTGTTTCTCACCCCAACCCTTTGACAGCGGAGGGGGTATATGGGACCCCAGGAGCATCCCTAGGAGCTTTGGGTGACACAGAAGAGTGAGCACAGACCTTCTGGGCTGGGAGAGGCTCCATTCCAGAACTCTGGTGAAGGCTCTCAAAGGCAAAAAGGTTTGGAAGGAAGCAGAGTTATCAAGAGATGACCCAGGCCCCAGAAGCCAACTCTAGAGTGAGCTGAATAGGACTTATCCCAAGAGCCAGGGGCCCCTCTGGCTTCTTCCTAAAGGGAGGGAACTCACCCACTCGGAAACACCAGCTCTCTTTCCCTGGACCAGGAGGCCCTTGCAGGCGCCCTCCCCCTACCCCATTCCTTTTAGACTCCCAAGTCTAGACCGATGGCTTTCAAACTCTGCCAGAAACCTGTAGTAAGAAATACATTTTAGGTCACAATTCTCTTCACCACCACTATATAAAACTGAAACAAAAGTTTAGTGAAATAACTCTTTCCTCTACTTTGTCTGCTGAGCTGATACTTTCTGTTCTAGCCTATTTGGGTTTTTTTTTTTTTTTTTTTAAATACTGGTTGTTGGGGCGCCTGGGTGGCTCAGTCGTTAAGCGTCTGCCTTGGGCTCAGGTCATGATCCCAGGGTCCTGGGATCGAGCGCCGCATCGGGCTCCCCGCTCCACGGGAAGCCTGCTTCTCCCTCTCCCACTCCCCCTGCTTGTGTTCCCTCTCTCGTTGTGTCTGTCTCTGTCAAATAAATAAATAAAATCTTAAAAAAAAATAAAATACTGGTTGCAACCCACTAAATTGATTTCACAATCCACTAATGGGTCATACCCAGAGTTTGAAAAAACAGTCTACAAAATGAATCTGGCTTCTATTCATTCCACAAACATTAATTGAGGCCCTGACAAGTTCTCTCTTTTTTATTACTCAAGTAACACATGGATTCATTCTTATTGTGAAAAATGCAAATAACCCGGAAGTATAGAGAGTAAAAGTAAAAGTGTCTTCTTCAACCCCCCCCCACAGGTAACCCCAGTTAAGAGTTTGAATGTATTCTCCTAGACGGTTTTGCTACTTGCTTACATATATATATATATCATATATGCCCATACTTAGTTTTCTTTTACCCCAAATGAGAATACATCTCAGGCTCTTACTCTTTTTGTGGGGGGGGGGCTCTTACTCTTTTCTCCTTTCCATTTGTCTTGGGGAGACCACAGGGTGAGGTGCTCCAGGGCAAGGCTCCTGGCTCTGCCACACACTGAATGGGTTACTTACCTCTCTGTGTCTCTGTGTGCTGTCTGCCCAGAGGCATAATGAGGGTACTGGCCTCACAGGACTCTAGTGAAGGTTTAATGAGTTAGTCCATGTAAACACATAAAGCTTAGAACAGTACTTGTCCCGCTAAATGCCGGTTGGCACTATCAACATTATTAGCACTAGTTTATTTCCATGGCAGTCCATGCATGCATCGTGTTGCTTTTACTTATTTATTTGAGAGAGAGCGTGCAAGCAGGGGAAGGGGAGAGGGAGAGGGAGAATCCTCACATTCCCCTACTGGGTGTGGAGCCCAGTCCCACGACCCAGACGCTCAACCAACTGAGCCACCCAGGCAGCCCATCTTGTTGCTTTTAATGGCCACCTGTGGCTGTGAGGTGAATGCCGCCCCCCCCCACTTTCGAATGTGTGACTCCACAGGGAGGGACAGGGTGGAGCAACGGACGCTGGGCAGGGTTTCTGTGGGAGAGGTACCTGGGCTCATTGGCCCCAAGGGAACAGGTATTTTCCAAGGACCCACCATTTCTGAGCTCCTGTGCTTCGTGCACCTGCCTCCAGAAAGGTCACAGCCCAGTGGGTGACTGAGAGCCAGATAATACCCAAGGGAACCAGCATTGTCATGGGAGCTTGAGCCAGGTTTCGGGCAGGAAACAGGTCACCCCTGTGAAGGCACCATGTAGGTGTTACGGAGATGATAAGGGCATGAGTGTAGGGCAGCATCTTTGGGAAGACTCGTCCAGGCGGAGAAGAGCAGAGGGAGACTGTGTATAATTCCCTTCCATTACGGGTGGGACAGATGACTTGAGCTTTAGGATTCCGTCTCGACCAGAGTCGAGAGGCAGGGGCTTCGTGGAAGAGGGGGCTTGGAGCAGGTGCTTCAAGCACCGGCAAGTAAGAACAAGAGGCGCATTCCTGGTGGAGGGAACACTCCAGCAAGTGTTTGGAGGCTGGAACGGACGTGGCGCGTGTCCCGTGGCCAAGAGGGGAGGAACTACCTCAGAAAGAATGATGACGGAAGAGGCTGGGCTGTTACTGGGGCCTCCCTGGCCTCCCTGCCTCCATCCTGCCCCCTCCCAGCGTGGGCCAGAGCGATCTTTTGGGATCACTACCAGAGTGATCTTTCTTAACCGTAGCAGATGCTTCCAGGGGCTCCTGCTACCTTCTGAATACAGGTCCAGCCCGTGGTCCTTCCCCCACGGCAGGGGCCCCTTCTGGTGCCCTCCACCTGCCCTGCCCCATTCAAGCCCCTGCTTTCCCCTTGGGTCCCACGGAAGCCTTCTCCCCAGCATTCGGCCGTGTGTACGTGTGCCTGCCGCTTCCACCTAGGATGCCCTTCACCTTCCTCCCTGCCTCCCAAGACCAAAACAGACGTCCTATGTCCTCCTGCTCTGACCTGTGAGGCAGACTGAGTCATCTCCCTTTGTCTATACCCGCGGCCTAGCCATAGCATTTATCATGACATTATCGGTAATTCTGTCAGTGTCTGTCCTGCCCACAAGGCTGGAGCATCTAGGCCCGAGAGCACACCTCCCTCCTCTCCTGGCCCCAGTGCCAAGGGCGAGGCCTGGAACTAGGGAGACGCTTGAAAATGCTTCCTGGCAGGGAGGGCTAGGTGCGCAGGGCCGGGTGAGAGCCCCGACACGGTTTCTGCGGGCCCCTGTGTGGGCCCCTGAGATCCCCGGCAGCCGCCCGCCCGTGGGATCTTTGCAGATTCTCAGGGCCCTGCTCAGAGGATTCTGTTCTGGCCGACTTCTGAGAGACAAGTGAGGCCAGAGAGGGGCCCAGCACCCCCAGGCTGCTCCCCGAGGGGGCTGGGGAGAAACTGGCTCATCCTGTTTCCCCGGGGATTGAAGAGACTGTGTGAGGCAGAGCTGTGCCCTGTGCCTGGGTGGGTCACTGGGGATCCGAGATTGGAATGTGACACGGCGGGAGGGGAGGGGACAGGGAGGGTGAGTGCCAGGGGCTGGAGGCAAAGACTGGGGCTCTGCTGGCAAAGGAGAGATTTTGTTCTGCTGGTTCTTGAACCCAAGGGAACAGTGCCTGCGTGGTGGTAGGACAGAGGGAGGGAGGGACGGAGCGAAAGGGAGGTGGAGAGGGAAACGTGGAGGGAGGAGGGAAGGAGATGCTCTTCTTGCTAAATAGTATGCTGAGAATCAGGGAAGGAAATACCCAGGAGTACTAGGGCTCTGACACTGAACATTCCTTCCTTCCCTCAGCAGACACCCCCTCGGGTTTTCGCCCTCAGCCCCATGCTCACCCTGGGCCCCAGAGACGAACCCGCATGTGGTCTGGCCTTCCGGGCCCTCGAAGTCCAAGGGCCAGGTGGGCAGTGAACACCCACTTTCTCTACGAAGTGATCAGGCTCGGGAGCAGGCTCCTGGGGTGCCATGGAGGGGCAGGAGCGAGTCCTGTGTGGGGAAACGGAGGCAGCGAGCCAGGGTCGGGGGGAGGGCACTGGGAGCCACCCGTTAGGAGTTGTGGGGACATCTCCCCTCTGCCCTTAGGCTTCGGTCTCAGCTGTAAATTGGGGGCGTCACCAGCTCAGGGCTAAGAAAGTAGGGAACTGAGTGGAGAGAGCTGACAGAACAGGGACAGGCCCCAGGCTGGGGGTCTTGAGGGAGGACCTGCAGACTGGAGCGGAGCGTGGGCCCCCTTTCCTCGAGTCCCCTTCTTGGAGACTGTGCACAGGGCAACACCATGGGGGAGGAGAAGCACCGGTCCAGAATCAGGAAAAGGTTTAGCTCCAACTGCTGCTCAAGGCCTGTCACCTCCCTGTCCCATCGGAGGTGGGAGCATTCACTTCTGCACGCATTTAACTGTGGTGCCGGGGTCGGGGTGTTTTAGGATCTGGGAAGCGAGGAGTTTCTGGACTTGGGGTTAGGCCAGCCTGGGTACAGTCCGGCTACGGACTGCCCTCTCTGAGGCTCCATACCCCCACCTTTCAAATGGGCACCATCCGCGGCCCCTCCGGATCACACACACCACACGTGGCCATTCCTCTTCTTGCTGACGGGGCCTTGCACATGGAATCGATGGCAGCTTTGTACCTCTAAGCCTTCCCGGCCGGCACACGGGCCAAAGCCAAGCGGGGCAGGTGAGAAGGAGAGTTTCCTGGCCAGAGCTTCTGTCCCAGTGCTGGGGGGTGGACCCCCAAGAAGGCCTCTGGCACCTCGTGACTTCGGCGGCAGCGGATGTGGCCGGGTCACCACACGCTCCTTCCCAAATCACAGATGGAGGCCCTGTGGCCCCGCAGGGGCCTGGGAACACAGCCGCGGCATCTCTGATAACCGTGGCATTGTGGCTGAGCACTGGTACCTGGAGCTTAGCCGCCTGGGTTCAGATCCCGGCTCGGCCGCTTACTAACCTGGACGAGTTCCTGATTTCCCTTGCTCAGTTGCCTCACCTGTAAGATGGAGAAAGTGATAGCACCTAGCCCAGAGGATCGTTGGGCAAGTTAATGAGTTAATGCTCATAAAAGACTGACACCAGCGCCTGGTACAGAGAAGGTGCTAGAGAATGGATCCTCCTTACTGGTTTTGCTTCGTGCCCTGAAGAATCTCAGAGAAGGGCTCTGTGCTGGGGGAAGTGTGTCCCAGCCAGGGCTTTCCTGGGAGGGATGACACCCTGGAAGGGAAGGAAAGGAAAGGGAGTGGCAGGCGCCCCTCCCAGCCCCACCGAGACAGGCCGACTGCTTGAATCAGTGCTTGCCACCTCTGGGCCTTGCTGGACCCTTCCATGGTGACCCAGAGCTCTTTCTCTGTCAGGGGAGCTCAGCGGGTAAGGCCTAAGGGTAGGGAGGCCCTGCAAGGGCCTTCTTCACCGGGAAAGGCAGGCTGCAGACTAAGAAAGATTTCAGGATCAAGTATGGACGCTAACAGCGTTTGCTGACTGAGGCATCCTCAGGCGCCAGAGGCCGCCAGACCACATCTGGGGGTCCTTAAGCAGCTCCCTCCAGCGCTCTGAGCCTCGATTTCCTCCCTGATCAAGAACTGAAAATAATAGTACCTACTCCATAGTTTTGTTTTTAAGAAGAGTTTTAAATGAGATGGTGCCCCTAAAGCACTTAGCTGTACTTGGCACATGGCAAAATGGTGAATCAGTGTCACCTATTTGTAATAAGAAAAATTCTCAGAAAATGTAAATGTGAATTGAAACCCTCCTGAAAGATTCTTCTGGGGGGCTTCCACGAGCCCCATGGGACAAAGAATTGTTACAGTGACTGGAGAGACACGGACACCCAGAGAAGTTTAGCTAGCGTAGCAAAGTCACACTGTAATCCAGGGCAGAGAGGAAGGGGGAGCCAGAACTAGGCCTCAGGCTGCTGCTCTCTGAGGCTTTGAGAGTTATTCTTCCAGCGAATAGTTATGGGCAGTCAGCACTGCTATACAGCTGAGGTCACATGGCCCTGTCTTCTGGAAGCTTCTGGTCTGATAGGGCAAATTAAATCTGTACAAGATGATGGTAAGAGGTAAAGAGAAAATAAAAACCACCTGTTCTCTTGGGGGGAGGGAGGAGGAGTCCTGCGTTCATTCACTTTGGGAGGGCACTGTGCCAGGCTTAAAGCAGTGGTTCTCCATTGGGGGTGAGTTTGACCCTCTGGAGACAGGTGGGCCATGTCCGGAGACATTTTTGGTTGTCTCAACTGGGGAGGTACTGGTGTCCAGTGGGTAGAGGCTCGGGATCCTGATGGACATGCTGGGGTGCACGGAAATAACCCCCACAACACATTATCTGGCCCAAAATGTCACTGGTGCCAAGGGAGGTTGACCGCCTGCCCTGGAGAATCGGTACCGGCCGAGCAGATGCCGCCCCTGTCCTTTGGAAGCTTCCAGTCTGGTAGATGGGCAGCCGTTAAAGACATGATTGCATAGATGTGGGGTTAATCGTCATTGTGCTGCAAGCTAAGAAGGTAAAGTGCAGGGAGGAGTAGACCTTGGGGGAAGTCTTTGCAGGCACAGGGCACAGCCCAAGCAAAAGCTCAGAGGCAGACAACCCGAGTGTGTCTGCGGAGACAGCAGAAAATGATCAAGCCGCGGGGGGGGGGGGGGCCCCCAGAGGGGGGGGGAAGATAAAGGCCCATAAGGAACTCTCACCTTCAGCAGCCTGGTTTGAGGGAACCACAACTCCAGTGCACTGTACTTTGGGGTCTGAGCCGAGGGGCCCTGCCCAGGCCTAGTGGGGCGGGGGTGGGGGGGGGGCGGGAGAGCTGTCCTCCCGCGGAGGCCCAGCCTCCACCCTCTCTCTCATTTGCATCCCTCTGATAGGTGGGAAAGAGAGGCAGGAAAAAGGAAAGAGAGAGGAGGAAGAACGTATTTTCATTTCAAACACAGTAGGGGTGGGGGAGGTAGGAAGGAATCTGGTTTAGGATACCTTTGAGACAAGCACAGAAAATCCCCACCATGGCCCAAAATAGCACTAAAAACAGACGTTTTGGCAAATCAGACTTAATTGAGTGGTTCTCTTTTCTTGAGTCCAGCAGGATGTGGACGGAGCTGGCTTTGTTCCCTTAGGGTGACATTGTCCCCTGGGGCCCTCGCCCTGGCTAATTAAACAGAGAGGCCCTGGTCTCCTGGGCAGGACGGGAGCCTGGGGAGCTCAGCCTGGAAGCCCCTTGGCCTTAGCCAGAGGGCCAGAGACAGTGACCTGGGGGGACGACCGGCAGCAGGGCCGGATGGGTGAGAGCAGAGGTGGGAGAGGTCTGGTTCCTCTAAGAAATGGACGCCTGTCTCTCTGGATGCTGAAAGGGATCACAGAGAAAAGCCATCATTTAAAGAGTGCCTGCAATTTTCGTGGGCATTGGGTGGTCTGTCCTCTCTAAGCCTTAGCCACTGCCTTGTACGGATTCTCAAGGAAGCTGAAGCTCAGTGAGGTTAAGTGACCCGCTTGAGGTCACACAGCAACCAAGTGGCGACACTGAGATTGGAGACGGCATCTGCTGGCTCTAACCTGCTCCTCGTTCACCTCCTCATGGTGGCCACTCATCCAGTCGGCAGAGAATCGCTGGCTGTGAAATGATACTGCAACCCGGTGGGAAGTTTTTAGGGCTTGGAGTCAGACAGAAATGAACTTAAATCCTGTCTGGGGCAGTTTGTCTCTGTGGCTTTCTCTCTTGGAGCCTCCTGCCATTTGTCAAGCGGGCACAATCATGCCTTTATCCTGAGTTGCTGTAGGGGTTAAACTCTGCACGGAGGGGACAGGAAGGGGAAGAGGGAGGCCCGGGGAGGTTAGGACCTGCCCAGGGCCACCCAGTGTGGCAGGGTACAATAAAAGAGGCCTGGGTAGAGGGAACCGGGAGAGATTGTTAGATCTTGTGCAGTATCAGTATTGGGTTTCTTTATTTGAACGGGGAGAGAGGGCAGCCCCCACTCTGCAGGTAGAGAAGGTGGTGTGGAATGCGGGTGTTTATTTTTCTTTGCCTGTGAAAGCCCTGTTTCAGCTCAGGCTGATGAGGCTTCCCAAGACACTGCAGAGGGTGCCCGAGGCTACACACTCTGGGGTGCCCACCACGCAGAGGGATCTGCTCAGGCACCTGCCCAGGGTGGGCACTGAGAGGGCACCTACCACGTAAGGCTCCCAGGGCAGCCTGTAAGCCCTCATCCCAGAGCCTGGGATACCCAGGAACCCCCAGAAAGAGTGAGGGGTGGGGGAGGGCCGTAAAACCAGGGTGTCCCTCTGCCTCCTCCAATTCAGCCCTCCTGGCCCCATTCCTCTCCTTATCTCCTGGCAGCCCGTGGGCTGCTGGGAAGTCAGGGGCTGCCTTCCTGATTGACGAACAAAACAAGCCTTGCTCACAAAAGGAGAGAGGAGGTTGGCTGGGCCTCCGGGGCTCCCCTCCCCCTGCCCCAGCCCCTGGCTGCAGGCATCTTTCCTGTTGCACCTAGCTGGCACCCTACATTCTGAGAGGCAGCAAGGGGGCTGCAAAACCATTGTGGGTCAGGCTGCCCCAGCTGGGTGCCCTGGCACCGGGGAGGTGGATTCCAGGAATGCTGGGGTGGCTGTGAGGCAGGGCTTGCTGGAATGGCCGCCCCCCCACCCCCTTCCCTTCAGCTGGCTGGGAGGGCAGCTTGGAGAGGAAGCCAGGCCGGCAGGTAGCAGAGAAAGACATCGGATCCAGGGGGAGCAGCAGAGAAAGCAAACAAACAGGGCTTTGTGTGGCTGCAGATTGGCGTCTCAGAAGGGAAGCCAGGCCTGTGGTAGTGGGGAGGAGGAGGGACCGGGAGGCCAGGCCATTGCTCTGGGCCAGAGATAGGCGGCTGGACCAGCCCAGGCTAGGCGGCCAGGGAGCAGGGAGTGCCACTGTGTGTGGCCAGGCGTCCGGAGTCACAGCCTGGCTGAGTCCCAGCTCTGCCACTTCACTCCTTAACAGCTCTGGGCTTGTTTGCCCACGGAACCTGGGCAGAGTCACTCACATGCAGGACTCGGGAAGATAAGTCATCTGGCCCGACTGGCCGGGCCCAGTCAGTGTGAGTGCCCATCCTACTCTGGTCCCCTATTGTTGCTGGGAGAACACAGGGTAAGAGGGGCTCAGGGGCTCCCCGGGGAGTTGTCAGCTTAGCTGGGTCTCCAGGGAGGGCTGGCAGGGCTGCTCAGAGCCTCGGGCGCTTTGACGGCTTCGAAGGCAGCCATGCTGAGGGGAAACAGGTTCTTGCTGTCCAGTAACAGATGCCTGGGGTGTAGGCGGGTAGAGCTGGCATCGCAGGCCCCCAGGCCTGGGGAACCAAACGCTGCCCCCTGCCCGGGAGGTGGAGGCGCACTAGGCTGGGGGAAGGGCCTTCTTTCGGACAGGCTGAGGGGGCGTTTGGTGGGGGTGGCAAATTCTGGATCCTAGCGCGGGCAGCCCCGGCTCGGCCCGCCTCTGGGGGCAGGGCAGGCCTGGGGGGGCACGGGGGGAGGGAGGCTTAGGTAGGAGCTGTCAGGCCAGACACACTGGCAGCTCGATTATCGCCTCCGGGGCCATTTCCTCTCCTCTCCTCAACCTCGAGAGGGGGCGGCGAGAGGGCAAACGCCCGCGCTTCCTGCCCTCCCCTCCTCTCCCCTCCGCTCCCCTCCCGCGGCGCCCACCATCTTGGCCGCGCCGGGGCCTCCTCCGCGGCGTCCGGCCTGACAAGCCCCGGCCGGCGGGCCGGCGACGCCGGGAGGGGTCGGGAGCCTCGCGGCGCGGAGGCCGCGCCGGGGGGGGGGGGGGGCGGGGGAGGCGGGGCGGCCCGCTCCCGTCGCCATGGCAGCGCCCCGTCCCGGCGTGCTCCGCGGGGCCGCTGGGCGGGGCGGCCGAGGCCCCGCCCCCGCGCGGAGCCCGTGTCTTTCCGGGAACCCGGGGCCGTGGGCATTGGCTTCCAATCCGGGCGCTGCGGCTCGAGGCTCGCTCTGCGACCGGATCCTGTGCGGGTTAGCCTCGGGACGGGCTCTGCTCACAGAGTCCCGCAACCGCACATCAGCGGCGGCAGGAAGCGCCTCCTGGGGCCCGGCTCCTGGGCAGGGAAGTCGTTGAAAGTAGGGCCGGGCCTCCAGGCCACGCTGTCCCGGAGCAGCAGGCTCGGGGCCTCCAACTCTGTCCTTCGCTGGTGCTCCCCGTGGGCCAGCCGGGCCTACCTCCCGACCAAGGGCCAGAGAGAGGAGGGGCCAGGAAGGCACCCCCACCACACAGCACGGCGTCCAAGCCTGGACGCTGCCACCCAGACGGCCTCCCTCCAGCCCAGGAGCGCGGCGCTCCTCTAGTTGGCAGCCATCGGGCTGCCTGGCCGGGAGACACATTCCTACCTCCGGAGCCCGGGCACCCCGCCTGCCCTGGGGGCAGCCCCTTCCGGAACTTTGCTGCCAACCCAGCCCTTCCTCCACCCCTCCTTCCTTCTAGTGCCTTAAGTCCCGGACCCGTCACTCCAGGGCCGCCTTCTGTCCCCCCAGTCTTTTCAGAGGCACCGACTCAGCCGACCCTCTGTCCCCTCCTACCTGGATTGGGCAGACAGCAAAAGGTAATGCCAGCCTTTAGGTCTTGGGAGGCTGTGTGCCTGTTGAGCAACTATCCCTTGGCCTTTCTCAAGCCTCACGCGGTGCACACACGCTCAGGGAGAGTGAGAAAGGGCTTTCAGATGCAACAGGAAGGGGCTCAGGCTCCCTATCCAAAAGAACTTCCCCGTCCTAAACATTTTGTTTTTAACGAAATCATCATGTTCCTTTGTTGAATTTAGAAAAACCTAAATATAGGGTTAAACAAATAAGTAAAAATCCCGTGTTTCTACCCCTACCCCTACATAACCACTGTCAACATTTTTTTCCTAGACATGATAAAGAATATATGATAAGTAAATGTAAAATACGGGACCATTCTATATATTTGGTTTTGGAAGGCCCTTGGTGGGGTTTTTCTCTCACTATAAAAGGAGGACAGGCTTATTACAGACTTTTGGAACATATGACAAGTTAAAAGAAAAACAATTCACCCATACTCCCAGTCTCCAAAGGCAGCCACATTTGACTTCGCCCCCTGTTCACGGGGTTTTTTGTTGTTTAAGCATGCCGTCGTTCCTCCTGTGTGTACCCTTTGATATCCTGCTTTTCTCACTTAATGTCGTGTAACATTCTCCTTTTTCCCCCGAGTCTGTGGGAGTCTTGAGAGAACCGGAACCACATTCTTGTGAGAGCTTCAGAAAAGAGCAGGGCTAGATCCCTTTCTGACTTTGCTCAACCTCTCTCCACGTGTAGACCCTCAGGAGCCCTTCCTCGTTGCCACTAACCTCTGATAAAAGCAGCAGCTGGGGCCAGGGGGTCCTGCTAGCTGAGGGTCCAGGAGGCCACCTAGCCTGCTCAGGGACACTGAAGACTCGTGGCCCCAGCTGGGATTCAGGTCCCGGCAGCAAGGGGCTTTAATTGGCCCCAGCTGCCTGGGGCTGCAGTGAAGGCTCGGACCTCAGCCTCATTCCATTCCTCCTCCATTTCGCCTTTGCCTGAGCTATGCTCAGACCCAGAAACCCTTTGTTGGTCCTGGAACCCACCTTCTGTTCCCTCTCTACGTCCTAGGAGTCATTTTGCTGCTCTAAGCTCCTCTGCCTCTCCCTGGGGGCATGCGGGCCTGGCACCAGGCACAGCCTCCCTATGCCCAGGTGCCCCTCAGGCTTAGCTACAAACTCTCCTTGCCCCCACTCATCCCTGCTGCCAGGCCTTCTCTTCTTCCCCATTCCTGAACGGTTCAGTTCTAACACATCCAAGGCCTGTGTGAAACAGGCCTTGGAAAAATCACAGTTGCCAGGGATGGATTGGCATTTAAAAGGCATCCAAGGCTTGAGGGGCGGGGGGGGGGGGAGCTGAAGAGACAAGAGAATGCAGGGCCCTGTCTCCGAGCAGCAGCTGAATTTAGTGGATGGAAAATCACAGAATGCCCCTTTCCCTGGGAATAACACCCCTGGCAGAAGGGCAGCGGGTGGGGCACCAGACATCATGCCCCAGTGGTCACCCTCCCACCACCACGTGCTCTCCAAAATGAAAAGGTGTGGGAGGGCTGTTGTGAGCCTACAGCCAGTGGCCCTGTAAATTATAATCTCTTAACAGGTTTATTCATTTATAAAATATTTAAGACCTGTTTCACTTTACCTGCAGCAAGGAGGCAGCCAGGTTGGGGCCGAGATTGATGCTCTGAACATGATTTATTTATCTGGATTTTCTCTTCTGGGCTGGGCACCGCCTGCCATGTGGAATTTAACCAAGTGGCAAGATGGGTGTGTATCTGTGTGTGTCCCTGGGCTTGGGGGCCTGTGTGGGCAGCATGTGGTCGTGTCCATTGATGGGGGGGTACTCCACCTGGAGGGGGGGGATGGTTCGCCCGTGGCTGCTACATCCGGGCACGCGTATGAGTCTGTCTGTGTTGGGTTGCTAAGTGTGTGCCTGCGTGTGTGTGATTTGTGCGTAGAGTGGGGGTGTCTGTGTTTGTGACTGGGACCAACGTGTGTGTGTGGTGTGTGTGTGTGTCTGTGTGTGTCTGTGTGTGCGTGTGTGTGTGTCTGGGCTGGAGAAATGAGCTGAGGGGGCTGGTTTGTGTGAGCACATCTTGGGTACCCGTGTGTAGTGGTACAATGGGGGCGGGGGGCTGTGCTCCCCTGTGTGTGTGGTTTGTATGTCTGCGTTTGTGGGCAGGGGACCTGCGTATGTGGCTGAGTGTCTGTCTTCTTGTTGGTGTGTATATCCTGTGGTGTGAGGCCTGTTCTTGTGTGCCTGTGGAGTGTGGTATAGGACTTTTCCCACCTGCTTTTTATCAGTGGTAGAGGCAGTGGTCACTGACTGGGTTGCTGGGCGGAACTCAGTGCCCCGGGGAAATCTGAGTTCGGTGACCCCGGTGTGTAGCTATTCCTCCGGCCCCAGGAAGGACTGGCTTTGGCGGCTGAAGGGACACTGGTAATCCCTGACCCTCTTCCAGCAGAACTGGGCCTTCCCTGACCTTGGCTTAGAGGTCAGAGGAAACTCCAGGGTCACTGTGGTCCAGGCCTGCATTTCACATATGGGGAAACTGAGGTCCAGAGGCCACACAGCCTGTTAGTGGCCAAGCCAGGACCTTCATGCAGAGCCCAGCATCCGCTCTAGTACTCTGCTCTGGGGCAGCCGCTCTGTGGGCCTCAGTTTCCTCTTCTGTTACATGGGAGTGGGTTCCCAGGCCCCTGAGTTCCTCTCACACAGAGCTTCGGAGCTGTAACGGCCCAGGCAGAGGAGGCAGGGTTTTGTCAAGGATCAGTCAGTGAGTGGAGTCCAGCCAGAAGGCAGGCAGCAAGAATAGCAAGGAATGACTGTAAGATCTCTGCTCTGGGCCCTGAGACCCAAGGGTGAGTCCCAGGGGGAGATTCTGTACTTGGACCATTGTCTCTGTCCCTTCCCCAGCCCCAGCCCCTGGCACAGTTGGGGCCCAGAGGCCCAGGAAGTGGCAGGCGTTTGGTTTTCCTCAGCCTTGTGACAGCCCTCAGCACCCCCCCCCCCAACACACACACCCTTAACAGCTAATGCATCTGTCACTACTTTCCTAATGAGGCAGCGGAGGGTCCCCTGGGACAGATACCTTTGCAGGCCAGCCTGGCAGCTGAGGGGGTGGGCTGGCCTCAGGGTCAGGTTGGAAGAAGGGGGCCGAGCCCCTCTCCTGCCTGTGGAGGCATGGAGACCTGTCCAGATCCATGAGCCGGCTGTGTGGTGGGAGGTGTGGAGGGTTGGGGGACGTCTGAGGGCTTGAGGAGGCAAGAAAGCCCCCACTCGGGCATGCGTTTCTCTTTGGCATCGTGACTACTTGCGGTAATAATACTTAATCTGGTCGACGGATATGTCTGCAAGCCTACTGCAATCCAGGACTGAAATCAGCCGTGATCTGGGTGTTTGTAATCCCCGCCCTGGGGATGTGTGGCCAAGGGGGAAAGGACAGGAATCGAATAATCAAATTATTGGTGTCATTATACATTCATGTATGGGAATGCACCTTTATCACAAGCCAAGACAGAGGCTTGAAGAATACGTTGCAAGAGCTACTCGTGGAGAGAGGAGTCCTGTGCCTCGGCTGCAGGCTGCTCTGGACACCTGCTAAAGGCACATCTAGGACTGAAGGAGTCAGGGGAGTTCTGCTGTGTGGCCCCAGGCAAGTGCCTCCGTTCTCTGAGCTCCTCAGGGGCGAGAAGTTTCCTTCTAGCTCCATCACCTCTGAGTGGAACTCGGGCAGCCTGTGTCTCCTCTTCCTGTGCTCTTTGCCTTCCCCACCAGGGCCCTCAAGACATCTTTCGGCACCAACCTTGACTTTGGAATGCCCCAGGCACTGCCCCAGGGGACGCTGGGAGCCACAGCACAGCAAGGCTGCCTCGGGCCCCACCTGCCATTTCGTCTTAGCCCTTTTGCTCTCACAGAGCCACCTCCTGGGCCAAAGGAAGCCTGGAAGAGATGAAATCTGAGAATCAGTCCCTGATTCCCCCCCCCCCCCACATTGTGGAGGGAGGCATGTTTCCCTGCATTCACTCGTTCCTTTGCTCAGCTCTAGTGTTGCTGGAATGCCTGTGAATTGCCAGGTGTTAGACCAGAGTGGCAGACTCGTTGTCGTCTGGCCACATCTGGCCCTGACCCATTTTGAAGGCCCAACCAGTGTTTGGGGGGAAGAAAACCAAGTTGCCAGTGAGTTTCACCCCCAGTTTCCAGTTTACCACTCCTCCAGATTATTACAACCTGCTTCCCCCAAGGCCATGACTGGTGACCCGGGCTTCTACGGTCTGACACCCAGTTGGGGTGGGATGACACAGCCTCCACCTAGCCACAGTTCCCACCCCTCCCTGGTCACCCCTTCTGTCTGTGTCACAGTGGCAGTGTGGTTTCCTGGTCATGGGCCCAGCCTCAGGAGCCAGACTGCCCAGGTTCAAATACTCCTGTTGGCTTTTTTTTTTTTTTTTTAAGATTTTATCTATTTATTTGACAGAGAGACACAGCGAGAGAGGGAACACAAGCAGGGGGAGTGGGAGAGGGAGAAGCAGGCCTCCGGAGGAGCAGGGAGCCTGATGCCCGGCTTGATCCCAGGATCCTGGGATCATGACCCCAGCGGAAGGCAGACACCCAACCAACTGAGCCACCCAGGCGCCCCCTCCCGTTGGCTTTTTACCAGCCCTGGGACCGGAGGTAAATTCCAGTCCGTCTCCAAGCCCTAGTTCCCTCCTCTGTAGAATGGGGGATCACAATTATAAGTACCCACTAGCTCCTGGGGTTGGGGGGAGTTGGGCGGAGGGGGCGGAACTTCCGCTAAGTGCTTAGAAACAGGGCTTAAGTGTTGACTGCTATTATTATTAATAAAGGAACCACTTGCACGCTGAGGCCTGGGTCCTAGCTCCCAGGTAGTGGGACCCCCTGTGTGCGTCCCATGGCACCTCCAGGCCTCAGTTTACCCACCTGTGCCTTTGGGAAGGAGCCCCCTACCCTCGCTGGTGGGCCTCCTCCCTAGCCCTCCAACCTGGGACCCCGGGGCGGGAGCGGGGCCAGGCCTCCAAGCCCCTTCCCAGGCGGAGCGCCCTGTAGCCGGGGCTCGGGAGGCCGCACCCCGCCGCCCCTCCGGCGCTCGCCCGCTGCCCCTGCGGGGTTGCCGCCATCAAAGCCTTTTCTCGTTCTTATGCTAATGAGCTGCATTAATGCTTAATGGCCGCGAACGCGCGGGTTTAATTGCACCTGCCCGGGCCGGAGGCGCGGCCGGCCGCCGAAGCAGCTGCGCGCCCGCCCGGACGGCCTTAATTACCTGGAAAACGGCGCCCGGCGGGGAGGGGACGGAGGGAGGGAGCGGCGGGCGCGCCTGCCCCGGTCGGCCCGCCGCCCGGCCCCGCTCATCCTCGCAGCGCCGCGCGAGGTCGGAGAGGCTGGCGTGGCAGGTTCATTGAATTAATTTATCGCCCGGCCTCGGCGGGGACCTGCTCGGCCCGCGGCCTCGGCGCTCCCTCCGGCCCCGCGGCCGCCGCCGGCCGCCCAGCCCGGGGCCATCTTTGGCCTGGCATTCAAGGCCCTTCGGGCCGGCCGCCGCCCCCTGACCCGGCCCGCGCCACCCGCTCTGCACCAACAATAGTGGTGGTCGCTCAGTGTGTGCCAGGTGCCCCGGAGGGCGTTCAGGGTGACCTCTCAGAGCCACACACCCCCCCCCCGGCCCCATGCCTCTCTGCCTCACCTCCCTTGTCTTTCAGAAGCTGTTCCCGCTGCCCGGAACAAAGGCCCCTCTCCTACCTCTGCCACGCGCCCTGAAATCCCTCCCCGTCCCCTCCAACAAGGCAGTGTGTCCTCCTGCCCCCTCTGTTGGGGGAAGGGGCTGCGCAGGATGCCCGGTGACCTGGTGTGTCCTGCTCCCCCAGACGGACAGTTCCTTGAGGTCAGAACGCTCTGATGGCATGGGGATGGCATGGGTTGTGGGCTGCAGTGTTGCCCTGAGCCCACTGCCCAGACTGGGGTCCCTGGCGGGGGGGGGGCGCTGTAGGGAATGATAGGAAGGTCAGGACACCTTGAGACTTCAGGTGTTCTCGGTGGGACCTGCCTATGCTCCTCTGCACCCCACCGGGTGAGCCTGTGGCCTAGGCACCTGCACCCCCTTGCCTGTCGCCCAGTCCTGCCCCTCTCTCCCTCTCACCTCTCTGCAGAGGGCACGAGAAAGGGGATAGGGAGCAGGTGTACTGGTCGTGTGGTGCCTCCAAGATGACCCCCTTCTTCTCCCCTCTCTTCTCCACTGCCCCTTGCACACCAGCCCCTCCTTTCTGCTGCGCACCCCCCAATTTCTGTTCCCCTCTGGTCTGCACCAACATCATTTCCCCAAGTGGTCTCCTCCATCCTCCCTCTGTGCCATCTCAGAGACAGCATTCGAAAGCCTAAAGCGACGTCCACCGATCCCTGCCCTGCCCTGTGTCAGGCAGTGCTGGGGCACAGAGGGGAGTCAGATCAGGACTCTGCCCTCCATGGACTCCTGTCTGGGCCAGGTGGCCTGAGAAAGGAATTCTTGGGCTCTAATGAAAAAAGGGTCATTTTTGCAGGAAGCAGAGAACGGACTTTGAGCCCAGACTGGGAACGTCTGGAGAGGCTTCTGAGCGCAACCTGGAGGGAGAATGAGCTGATCAGAGGGGCTGTGGGAAGAGTTTTCTAGGTGGGAAAAACATTGGGAGCAAAGGCCTGGGGCAGAACATTAACTCATATTGGGGGTGGAGGGGAGTAAGGGACAACCACAAAAAACTCGAGCTTGTTAGAGGGTGGGGAGGTGGGCAGAGATCCCTCTGCTGGCCGGCAACCTTCAGTGGCTCCCTACTGCCGAGACATCAAATTCAGTCCCTCAGATGGCAAGCTCGTACTACCCACCTCACCTTTGGGCACCGCTTAGCCTCAGCCCGTTCCCCACCCCAGCTAGGATGTTTGTTGTGGACCTACTGTGTGTGTGTGTGTGTGTGTGTTGTGTTGTGTTGTGTTGTGTTGTGTTGGCAATGACCTTGTGTGAGTTCAGTGGCAGTGGGGCCTGCTGGGTGGGCCTCTTCTGGTTTGCTGGGGTCCCCGGATGCCTGGCCTTCAGCCAGAACTTGGCATGGTCCATTCCCATCCCCAGATGTCCTTGCAGACAAGATGGAGGTGAATGGGCAGGCTGCCAGGGGTGTCAGGTGGCATCCTAGCTGGGTGGACAGTCCTTTCTGATTAATGAGGTAGTGGAAGCCTGGAGGGAGGTCTATTCTAGCATGCCTCGGGACTCTGCCCTTGCCCGGTCAAGGCGAGGAATGAGGCTTACAAGGGTTATACTCCTACTGTGTGCCAGGCTCTGCACAAAGGTCTTGGTGCTCAGTAACTCTTCTCACCCATGATTCTGGTAGATTCTCTTACTATTTCATTCTGCAGATAGACACACTGAGATTAGTGGACACAACGCAGTGTCCAAAATCTCTTGGCTGGGAGGTGGCAGGGTTGGGCCTCAGACCAGCTCTGTGCAACTTCAAAACCGGTGTTAGTAACCGCTGGGCAGTGGGACATCATGAACGCGTATGTTTCCGCTGCAGTCTGGGCTCACGGGGAGGTGGGGCCATGCCCTTTCCACTCCGCCTTTCTTATGGTGGTTGGCAATGCTCTGCATGGAGTAGGTGCTCAGTAAATGCTTGTGGACTGGATAATTGGGAACATGAACTATGCATAGGATTCATAGGCAGTGGGAAGGCTCCAGGAGCTGGGGACAGGGGGTGAAGGGGTAAGGAGACTTGGGAGACTCCAGGCTTCCTAGCGGAGGGTGGGCTCAGAGGAGGCTGGGAAGGCCCTGACTTCCTGTCCACTTTAGGAGGACGGCTGCCCTTGAAGGCTGGCTGCTGGGGCTGACCACCCTGTGAGTCGCTGGCACTGCCGGGGGTATGGATACGAAGCAGGGTTTGGGTGCAGGGTGGGGGCTCATTGTGACCAAACTACTAGGCATAAAATCTTTGGGAGGAGGGACTGACTATGTGAGGGAAATGCATTCTTAGGGCAGCCAGAGCAAGAGTCTTCAGCCATAACCTTTCTGGTACTGGGACCCCGCTGTAGCTCAGGAAGGATTAATCGTGGTCTGGGGCTCAGGTTTGGGATGGGAGGGGAGGAACTTGGTGGGCAAAAAAATAATAATAATACCATTTACAATCACAAGAGCCACAGTGTTCATTGAGCACCTACTAGGTGTCAGGTACAGGCTATGTCATCTGTAATCTTGATCACAACCCATTTTACAGATGACAAGACCAAGGCTCAGAGAGGTTAAGATCACAGAGCAGAGCTGGAATGTGATTCCAGGTAGGTCCGTTTTCATACTCCACTGAACTCTTTATTTTTTGTTCCGTGACCCTTTCCACAGACCCCCAAGTGGCTTCAGAGGCCCAAGGCCTTGTTTTCAGAAGTCCTGGGTGCGGAGCCTTGGCATAGAGACCTCCATCCCTCTTTGGCCTCCCTTATGGGGACTGACCCTGGGAGCGGGGATCAGCCAGTGCTGGCTGGCCACTCAGCCTAGCTCCTCAGAGGGTGGCCCGGGCGGTCAGGGCCACAGGCTTGCTGGGCTAGGAACTGTGGACGTTTCCTCAGTGGACCTGCCTGCCAGGAAAGTGGAGGGTACATGACCACCCTCACTTCTGAGGGGCCGTGTCTGAGACTGAGGGTGCCCTAGGGCACCCAGTGCTGTGAAGACACTTGGGGACACTCAGAGCACGGTGGGCAGAGACTTGTGATCTCGTCTCAGCCCTGCGCAGCCCAACAATGTGACCTTGGTTCAGTCGCTACTCCTTCTGAACCTTTTTCTCTCTCAGTAAAATTTGGGAGTAGCCTCTCACATTGGAGAAGTCTGGGAATGGGATGGGGCAGGGTGAGGAGGCTCTTTCTGGTAGGGATGGTCAGTGTGGCTCTCTGCATGAGGGACCTCTGGTCTGAGAGCCATCCTTGACCCCCAGCCAGCCTCAGTGGAGGAAGCTAGGAGCCCGCGCCAGGCAATGGGGTGCGTAGGGGCCTGGAATCACAGATGTGAGTCCTGATCTCCACGTCAACACTTATAAGCCGTGTGACCTTGGTGAGTCACTTCGCTGTCTGGACTTCTGTTGTCTCATCTAGAAAATGGGGATATTCCTAGTAGTGGCCTCAGAACTCAGGATGATTCCCTGAGGATTCAGTGAAACTCTACTTCATGTCCTAAGCCCAGCGTCCAGGACACAGGAACTGCTTGATAAGTGGCCTCCGCTGTTCATGGCGCTGTTGGTCCTTTTGGAGGTATCATTAGAGCTGTTGGCCAAAACTTCCAGTTCCTCATCTTCCCAAGCCTATGGTAAGGATCTAGCTTCCTGGACGCCTTGCGGTGGGGTCGGGTCACGTGAGCAAGTGTGGCCGGTGACCCGCGTGTCCCTCCCAGGCTGAGCACTTCGCTGCTTAGGGTGACATGCCAGAATGCTCTCTCCCTCTGACAGCCCGGCAGGGAGGCTGTGTGGTGTGAACGAGAAATAAACTTCTTGAGATTTGGGGGTTTTGTTGTGTAGCAAGGTAGCCTGGCCTAGGCTGACTGCTGTGACGACAGACGTCATCATTATTACTCAGATGCGATCCCCACACACACCAGGGGTCTGCACCAGAGAACCACGAACTGTGGAGGAGGCCTGCCACAAACCAGAACTTTATTGCTGCCCTGTTTCTAGACGCGTTCCACTCAGACTGTCGCTCATTTATTCACATTCTTGCTAATTTGTTTACCTCATTCATTCGTTCGGCAAAGCTCTCTTGAGCACCTGTTCCGTAGACCCCGGGGGAGCTGGGGATGGCTCTGCAAAGCCATGGCACATAGCCCGGAGGGAAACCGGCCAGCGTCCCCTGTGGGGCTCAGAGCTAGGGAATGCTGCAAGGGGGCCAGGGGGGCGTCAGACTTGCAGAGCCAGGCAGAGGGAAGGACTGGCATTCGGGCAGTGGGTTCTGCTTGAGAAAAGGCTGAGGGGGTGGCGGTTGGGTCTGGCCAGGCTGGAGCCTCTCTCGCTCGGTGTGCAAATGCTTACCCCCACTGGACACCCCCAGAGGGAGACTTTGGCCTAGTACTATGGGCTAAAGAATGAGGACGAAACGTAGGTAGAATGAAAGACCAGCAGTAGAAGGGAAGGAGGTCAGGCCAAGGGTCTAAGTGGATGAGGGCCGACCAGGGGTCTGGAAAGGCAGCACGGGGCCAGGGAGAGCCCGGGGCTGGTGGCCAGTGGTTGTGGGCAGTCCCTGCAGCCTGAGGGAGCAGCTGCGGGCTGGAGGGGGCACCCTACACAGCGACAGAGAGGGGTCTGGGAGGCTCACTGCAGAGCCAGTGCCCGAGCAACATCCAGAGGAGCCTGTCCAGGAAGTGGGTTGGTTAGTGGACTAAACACTGAAGAAAAATGAGAACCACCCCTCTTGTCAGGAGCAAACCATTGATTTGGGGGTGGGGCCTAAGCTGCGAGCGGATGGTGCAAGTTTCCTCCCTGCACTGTCTCAGGAGAAAAAAAGAATTGAAACTCCCACAGGGGGAAGGTTTTTAAAGATTTCAGCAGCACTCAAATGGAGGCTTTTCTTTCTTGAATAACAGGGTGTGGTATTCCCTCCACACACGGTTATTGATCCCCTACTATGTGCCTGGCACTGTTCTAGATGCACATCAGTGAACAAAACAGAGATCCCTGCTCTGGCGGAACTTCTTTCCTATTGGGAGACAGTACCGTAGAGTGTGCTGGAAGGCAGTACACGCAATGACGAGGATGTAGAGCCGAGAAGAGGCTCAGGGGTGGGAGATGCTTGCGGTTTTAAATTCGGGAATCGGCAAAGGCCTCACAGCCAGGCGATGTGTGAGGGAGGCAAGTGAGCCTTGCAGATGTCAGGGGGAAGGGCACTGCGGGCAGAGGGAATGGCCGTGCAAAAGACCTGAGGCACGAACGTGCTGCGCGTGTTGCACAAACGGCTAAGGGGCTGGTGTGACTGGGGTGGTGTGAAGGGAGAGGGCCCGTGAGTGATCTGCAGGCCAGGGCCGGGACTTCAGCTTTCGTTCTGAGTGAGGTGGGGGCCACTAGAGGTCCTAGCAGAGACGAGTCCTGAGCGGGTTCAGGAGCTCACAGGCTGCCTGAGCACTCGAGGGGCCCAGACAGAGTATGGAGAGCGGGAGAAGGTACCTGGATCTGCCAGGCGCCGCAGCCTGGCACAGGCCTCTGAGGCTGCAAGCCTATGGGCTAATCCCCCCCCCCACCTCCCAGCCTCTCAGCTGTCACCCCTGCCATCCTTGTCCCTGGCCCTGCACCCTCCTCCGCTCCCTCTGCCACCCACCTGCTTCCCTGTCCTCAGCGCCTGGGTCGCTCTGGGTCTTCTCCCAGCGTAAATTGACTTGGAGGTGGCAGCAGGGCTGGGGGCCGGCCCCCTCCCCAGGAGGAGACCCCTTAACGCTTAGCAAGCCCCTTGTTTTCTCCAGCAACACAAATGCTCAGCAGCCTAGACCAAACGAGCGAGGAATGGACTCTGGTGGCCTCCCCTCTGGGCTGTTCTCGTGGGTGGGGCCGGGGGACCACGTGGAAAGACTCCCGCATGATGGAATCATGAAACCCCTGCATTCCCTGGGCGAGATCTGGACTCGGTGGCTGAGCGGGTCACTGTCTCCTGCACCTCCTTGCACGCCTTCTGTGCTGCCCCCGGGCAGCTCATCCCTTGTCATTTGAGACTGGGACGCTCCATGTCTCCATGGGCCCATCCCTCAGCGGTGGCCATCCCTTACCCGTACTCCCCTTCTGACAACTGAGGGATTCTGTACATGGTGAGGGCACAGAGCAGGGGCCCAGAGTCTTGAAGACCAGGTCCCTGCCTTGGCCCAGGCACCTGTGAACCAGAGCCCACCCTCTCTCGCTCGGCGTGCAACTGCTTACCCCCACTGGACACCCCCAGAGCTGTCCGGCTTTACAACTGCCAGGTGGAACCCTGCGCTGGGGGGCCCCTGCTGCCCTCACTCTAGGCACAAAGGGGGCGCTTTGCCCTGGAGTCCTCCTCTGTAGGTCTTTCCTAGCCTCGTGTGCGGTGGGGTGCGTCACCCCACTTTACAGGTGGGAAGACTGAGTCCCAGTGAGCGGAAGGGACTTAGGGCAAGTCCACTCAGTGCGTGAGAGGAGCCCACGGCCCAGTGCCCTTCCCACGTGCTCTCGCAGCACCCTGGGGACCACTTGCCGTAACAAGAGTGACCACTTCTGGAGAGTCTAACGTGTGGCAGCCCCTTGCCGCGCCCTGTCAGGAAGACAGGTCCATGTTCCGGGGAGGGGCGGCTGAGGCTGAGTAGGCGGCTCAGGCTGCTGAGAGGCAGAGCTGGGAGCCACCGGGGCTCTCTGGGCTCCCTACAATGAGGTCTGCCGTGTCCCTTGTGTCCTGCATGACCGTCACGGGCGGGCTCCTCTCTGTCTCCCACACACCCCCTCTCCTGCCCCCAGGCACCCACAGCCCTACCTTCCTTCTCACCCCAGCAGGCCCTTCCGGGCCCCTGGCCTCACTCCGGCCCTCACATCCCTCCTGTGTGGCGTCCAGGCCTGCTGGGTCCCGGTCAAGGTGGAACCCCTGCCCGGGCTCCCTGAACCCCAGTACCAGGTCCCAAGTGAGGTGTGTTGGGGCATTTGTCTGGGCAGAGGGCTGCCGCTTTGCTCGGAATCTTAAGGGGGCCCCCCAGATAAGAGCCCTGTGCCGGGGTGTGCGCACGTGCAGGTGCACTTCCAGTTCCTGGGGCTTTGGAAACCCGCTTTTCGTGGAGCCAGAGGGAACGAGCGCGCTGAGGAGGCGGCTCAGCCTGGGCAGAGGCAGAGCTGGGCACTGACTGGGGCAGTTCCAGGCGCTGGTATTTCAGGCGGAAATCCTCTTGCACGCACGCTCATCCCTAGATGCCAGCCCGCTGGGGCACTACGGATACACACCCACGCATCCCTGCCACTTGTCGCATTTGTGGATGCTCACACCCCCTTGTCACACCCTCCAAAATCCATCACACACACATGCACAGACATGCTCTCCACCGCCATCCGGCCCTCAGCCATGACCACTCCCAGCACTGGCTCTGGGGCTCCGAGGGCACACGGGTGGGCACACACAGACACGTGGATGAGGGGCACACGGGCTGGTGTACGCAGCCACCTGGCAAAGATGATGGCTGCCGTGAGAGTGACTAAGAATCCGGATTTTCACCAAGAAACCGAGCCCAGAGGACGCTTTAGCCCCAAGACAGAGCATTTCGGGGAGACCCACTGCACCCCCCACCCTTCCCTCACGTGCAATGCGTGCACACAGATGTTTGCACACAGTCCTTACTGACTTGGACCACCAGGTCCCAGCACCTGAGCTGCATGGCCACAGACTCCTGTCGGACCTGCCCCCCCCACCGTGTACACACACGCATGCACGCCCATGCACATGCACGGGCATACGGCCTCAGCCATTTTGCTCCTCGCTGCTGGTGTGGGGAATTATTCTGCCTTTTTTCAGCAGTGGCTCATCCCCCACTCCCAGAGCTGGGGTCCGCCCATAGAGACATTCCTACAGGCCTGGCCCCTGGCTCTGTGACTCAGAGACGCCCAGTGCCCCCCCCTCACCCCCCAGGGAAATGCCTGCACAGTGAGGCCTCAGTGCAGGAGATTGGGACTTCTGGTGGGAGCCCCCCGCCCCACAGCTTTGGGGCTGGAGGCTGGCCTGGGCCCCATGATTGGTTGGCACAAGCTGCTGGGCCCATGCTGAGGCCCCCGGCCCAGCTGCACCTGTCAGATGGCTCCCCTAGCCCCTGTGCCTACCAGGGACTTGCCCTGTCCTCATTTCAGAGGGGGGGAAACTGAGACAAGGCAGTGGGCAGAGGCTGCTTTGGGGACACCCACGGCATACCGTTCCCCGACACCCCGCTTCGTTTGAGAGAGTCTGCCTTGGAAGTCTATGCACCCTGTAGGTGGAGACCTTCAGGGTCATCATATTCCGAAGCCCAGAGAGGGCAGGGTCTTGCCCAAGGTCACACAGCAAGTCCATGGCACAAGCTGACCGGACTCTTATTCCAGAGCTCTCCTGGGACCAGGGGCTGGGACACAAGCGTGCCTGGGAGGGGGCATCCAGGGGGAGCAGGCAAGAGCGAGGAGGCGGGGCTGGGTTTGCATCCAGCCTCCCCTCTCCCCCTCCCCTGCTCTCTTCTCTCCTTTGCACGCAGGGGTTTGTTTGGAGAATGACTCACAGGAATGCAGCAAAATCCTGATGGATGGGAAGGCAGGGCTGCAGTACCCTGAAACCTCCCCAGGGTGGGGAGGCAGGACTGAACCATGGGGCCAGAGGGGCTGGTGGATCACGGGAGCCCTGCGTGCAGGTGGGGAGACTGAGGCCGCAGGAAAACATTGGACCCTGCCTGCTGCAGAGCCCTCCTTCGTCAGCATGAACAGGCACGCGCTCGCACGCACACGCACACTTGCAGCAGCACACCCAGGCTCCGGCTGGGCCGCCTTCTCCCTGGACCAGCCTCCCCACCACAGGCCTTCCCAAGGTTTTCTGTCTTTGCACACCAGCTCATAGTAGTTGATGAACAAGCACACACTTGCCAGAGCATGACCCAAGCTGGACCCTTCTGGGTGCTCATGTTATCCCTTAAGTCCTCCTCCAGCCCCGAGGGGTGGGTGCTAGTCATCTAGCCCTTTAGCCAAGCTTCCCGAGGGCCTACTGTGCGCTGGGCACTGCCAGGGCTGGGGAGGCCGGAATGAGCGGCTGTCACCCCTCTGTTGCTCCGTCTCAGAGTCTGAAGAGGGAGGTGTGCATAGGGGTGACCTCAATGGGCCTTTGGGGGCAGCCGAGGCCCCAAGACAGACCTAAGGATGAAGTTGAGAGCAAGCACAGGGCACAGTGGCTGCCAGGGGTGATGGGGCTTGGGGAGCCTGGGCAGGTGCTACTAGTTGACACGGCTGGGATGTTGAAGGCGGGTGGGAAATGAGGCTGGGGTCACTCAGGGCCCCAGATGCCGGGGAGCAGCCACGGGGGAGGACTCGTGCCTCTCGCGGAGGGAGGCCAGCCTCCAGGCAGCACATCCGGGCAGCTCCGAGGCACCGCAAGGCATTCGCCTCCCAGGACCTCACGGCCTCCGACCTGGGGAGGGCCCCCTCCCCCCAGCCCCAGGCCCGGCCCCAGACCTCGGAGCCAGGACCCCGACACCCCTGGGCCCCACCTCTCAGTGGCTGCTGACAGTTGTCACGCGGGCGAGCAGCCCTAGATGACCAGATCTGTGTTTTCAAGAGAAACTGGAATTTGGATTTTTATGTGAACTCCCCTGGCTCAATTAACAAAAGGCACAGTGTGGTTGAAACCGCACATGTCCACAGGCAGAGGGCCTCGTTCCTAATGTCTGCTCTGTGGGGCGCTTGGTTTTTGCATTTGTTCCTCTTATGTTCCTTGCTTTATTGGAGACAGCCCAATTATTCACTGAACTGCAACCCCATGCTAGGCGCAAACAGACCACCAGGCAAGGTGCTGCCGTGTTAGCGGAGGAGAAGACAGTGGACAGACAGACAGACATGCCAGACCATAAGTGTTATGAAGAAAAAGCAGGGCTGCAGGGCTAGTGGTGGGAAAAGCAGAGCAGACATCGAGGAGCAGCATGTTCTAGGTAGAAGGAACAGCCCGTGCAAAGGCCCTGAGGCCGGCCTTGCTTGAGGTGTTTGAGGAGGCCCTCCCTGGTGGCTGGCGCACAAGGAGGAGGGAGAGAATGGGAGGGGATGAGGTCAAGGTGGTAGAGGTCTGATTGTGTCAGTGATTGTAGGCTGTGGTACAAGTTTGGTTTTGACTCTTGTGTGAGGCGGGAGGCCTGGAGGGTTCCAAATGAGCGGGGGATGGATCTGACCTAGGTTTCCGCAGGCTCCCTCTGGCCGCCATAAGGACTGAAGGGGCAGGGGGTAGGCGCAGGGAGGCTGAGAAAAGGCCACTACACTCGTCCATAAAGACAGAGAGTAGACAGCGGTTGACAGGGGTTGTGGTATGGTGGAGGGATGGGGAGTGACTGCTCATGGGGATGGGTTTCCTTGGGGGGCGGGGCAAGAAAATGTTCTGAAATTAAATAGTGGGGACAGTGGTCCGACTCTCTGAATGCACCAAAAACCACTTTTCCAGGGTGAATTGCACAGTTTGAGGATTGTATCTCAGTAAGGAAACATTTTTTCAGAGCCTACCAGGACTTCTAACCAAAATGGATGCCCATGGAGAAGACTGGAAGGAAATAGTAACAATAATTGTCACAGGCTCAGGGGGACTCGGGGTTTTGTTTTGTTTTTTTCCTTTCTACTTTTGTATACTTTCCAACTTTTAAAATTAAAAGTAGGTATTTCTTTCTGAGAAATCAATGCTGTGTCATCTGGGGGGCGGGCGCAGAATTGGTTCGGAGGCCTGGGCCTCTCGCTCCACCCCGTTGAGCTCTGTCTGCCGGGTGTTCACGTGGCAGGTTTGGAGCAGGAGAGCGTTTGCTCTGGCCCCCAGCTCTGACCTTCTGGAATTCCATTCCTGCTCACATGGCCTTGGTCAAGTCACAGGACCAGAGATCCCCACGGTCCTCCCCCGTCTAGTGTCTGAGCTGCCTGCGTGCCCCCTCCACCCAGAGACCCCCTTTCTCTGCTTGCACGCCTTCAGCCACAGGCCGCTCACCACCTCCCAAGGCAGCTCACTCATTCCATTTCTGGGCAGCTCTGCCTGTTAGCAAGCTCTTCCTTATATGGAGGTGAAATCTGTCTTCCTGTTGCTTCTACTCCTCCTAAGCTCCCTCTCTGAGCCCCAGTTTTCTGGGTCTGCAGCACAGGGTTCCCAGGCCCCTCACTTGGCTGCTGGGAGGTTGTAAAGGGATCTGGGGATGAGTAGCCCAGAGCACATGTCAGTGGTCATTCAGTACTGGGGACAAAGCATGGGCGGGCCTTGGCCCCAGCAGCACAACCAAGCAGGATTTCTGAATGAAATGTTCAGACGATCACCACAAAATTGAAACTTGGTAGTTATCCCAGGGATCGAAAACTCACATCTCTCCATAGACCAGGAGGGAATAATAACCGTCAGAAGCAGCATTTGTCAAAGGTCCATGATGAGGCAAACCCCCATAGTGACTTTCACCTACAAATTTCCATTAATCCTCAACACAACCCAGGCCTTGCCAGTCTCCCATTTTAAAGGTGACAAAATCTGAGGCTCAGAAGCATAATGCAAAGCAGCTGGGTGTGAATCTCTCGTCACACATTTTGGGAGTGGTATGGATTGTCTGAGAAAGTCGACCGCAATATTCTCCACCACAGAAATGTATGGAAACGGCTGGAAGGACATCCTACTGGTGGTTGGTTGGACTTGGCTCTTGGCCCTGTCAGTCAGTCGAGTGAAGGCCCCTTATAGCTGCCTTGTCTGGGGGGTGGGGGCTGGGCTTGGGAGAATTTTCCTGGTCTCGGACCGTGAACTTTGTGCTAAATTTAGGGAGAAAGATTACAACTTAGAAGGCTCCTTTCCAGCCCATATCACCCCCTCCCCCCAGGTGAGGGAAGCAGGAGCAGAAGCATCACATCTCCTCCCAGAGACGGTGCAGAGCTGCCCAGAGACACACAGCGAAGATGTGGAAGGGCCAGGCTTGCCCTGGGGGAGGACAGAAGCAGCACCTTTCCTGGTTTAGGGTGTGTGGGGAGGATGGAAGCCGTGACTTCATCACCTAGTAACTGTCCTAGAGGTCAGAGCCCAGGCGGGCTTCTGAAGCCAGGGGTTTGATGCCCTTCCTCCACTTGTGCCCAGGCTAGACTGCTCTGAGCTGGGCCCCGGGGTGCACCAGGTGAAGGAGAACAGCTCCCGAGACCAGGCAGTCAGTGGTTCAGGCTCCCCCCGAAGTCACTCAGACCTTGTGCTCCCTCTTCTACTCTCTGAGGCTGTTTCCACATCTCCGAAATGGGCTAGAGACACCTCCCGCTGAGGATTTCTGGGAGGATTCCACAGGGGTGCTTGGCAGAGTGAGCACCCTCTCCGCACGCCACCCCTGCCCGTGGCATAGTCACCTGGCTTTCCCTGGGAATGTGGGGATGAAGCCAAACTAGGAGGAAAAGCCTAAGAACAATAATCCCTTCTCCTCCCTCCCCTCCCTCCCCCCCCAGCTCTCCCTCCTCCTCCTCCTCATACACTCATGTGGTAAAAAAAAAAATTCACACAGCACAATTAGCAACCCTCCCACCCCTCTTTTCCTTCTGATCAGCAGTTTCTTCTCTCTGCTTCCAGAGGTGATCTCTGCGGATTGAGGCACCCCTGAAAAGGGCTTTCCATTCGAATGTTCCTTGGGACTCACTTGCCCTGGGAGAAGCTAAGCTGGGCCTGGGTCTCTTGCCCCATTCTGCGGCTGACAGGCCAAGGTGACAGGACTGGGCTGTCCCTTAGCAGGGAGGGAGTTGGCCCACTTGTGCCAAAGACAAAGGGCACGCCATAGCCAACCCAGGTCCTGGCGGGAGCTGCAGCCATCAGATGGGACGGGGTCGGGAGGACTTTGGGGGTCCTCACCTGGCTGGGATCCGGAACTGGAAGCCAAGAGAAGGCCTGGGGGCAGCATCCCTAGGGCCGCCAGGTAGAGTGAGGGCGGAGGCCCACAGAGCTCTGAGTTGAGCTGGGAAGGGGCTGGAGGGGTCAACTGAGGAGTGGTTGAGCCCCCCAGAGATACGGGCTCTGGGGTCCGGGAACAAAGGATATGCAGAGGCAGGTGGCTGCCACCCAGGTGTGTGTGCAAGTATGACTATGAGTAAGGAGGCGCTGTGTGTCCTTATGTGGGCACATCAGTGTGTGTCCCTGTCAACCTTTCCTTGCATGCATCTAAAACAAACGTGGGTCTCTGGGTTTGTGAGTGTGCGTACACATGGATGTGTGTGCCCGTGTATTCCCACCTACGGGAGCCTGTGGGTTTATGCATGTCCTGAACCACCGCCCCCCCCCGCATCTGCTGTGTGACATGGGGGCCCTCTCTGTAAAAAATGGCATCAGCGACTGCCCTGAGTTTAGGGGAGGGAGTCATCCTTGCTGTCTCGCCGAGTTCTCTTTGAGGGGGGCAGAGGAAGCCACTGGGGCTCAGGGTAGGTTCCACATTCTCTTGGAAGGAGAGAAAGCTGAGTGAGCTATTGTCATTCCCATTCTTGGGCCCCTGGGGAGCGCCTGAGCCTGGGCCGGAGGAGCTGTGTGGCCCAGTGAAAAGGGGCAGGGGTGGGGCCGGTGTGTTTGTGTGTGCATGTGCACGTCTGGTTGTGTGTCTCTGGTTTGCATCTGTGTGTCTTTGCATGTATGTTTTTGTGTGCGAGGGTTTCGGGGCTGGGCTGGTGGGTCTGACTGTGTGTGTAGGTCTGTCAGGCTCTGAGTACGTCCGTGTGTTCTCTGGCCTATCGTTCTGGCCCAGGCAGGCCTCCTGCTCAGCGCCAGCCACCTCTGCTCAGGGAAAGTGTCACCGCCTGACCCTGAGGCCTCAGCGTGAGCCGTGTCTGGGGCTGATGTTGCTCCTCACCTCGGGGGTGGGAGGGCTCTGAGCTGGGCCCCCTCTTTCCTTCCCACATGGTCCCCAGTGGCCCGGTGGAATGTGTCCACGGGATGGTCACCAGCATGGTAGAGTGCCTCTGCCAGCATCAGGGTTCAGGCTCAGGCTGGGGCTGGGGTCACAGGTCAATCTATAGCAAGGGCCAGATATTGGTCTGTGGCTAGGGGCTGTGGCTGGGGTCAGAAGTCCATTCATGGCAGAGTGCAGGGGTCAGGCTAGGGCTGGGGTCGGGGCAGGGGGCACACACTGTGACTGAGGTCAAGGGTCAGAATGTGGCTGTGGCTAAGGGTCAGTCGGCGGCTGGGCTCAGGGGGCCATCTGTATTGACACAGAGGACTGGACAGGACCCCCGGCCCCTTGGGGCCCCTTGGCCAAGAAGACGGGTTTGAGCCCTGGGCTGCAGCTCCTTGAGAGATGGAGGCTCAGAAGCAAGAAGGCTCCCATGGCCATGACGGGACCCCAGCCGGGCCCCATGTGCGGGGAGTTGGCACCATTGGTCAGGAACCAAGGGGTGTCCTCTGGACCCAGGACTGCACGGGAGAATGCAGAGCAGGGCAGGCCCTCCCCGGGCCGAGGAGATGCCGCCTGCCTGTCCTGGTGCCCTCCCCTCCCCTCATCCCTGTCGCTCTGTCATCCCTTCGTCCCTCTCCCCTGCATTTGCTCTGGTAGCCTGCACTCATCTTCTCCTCCTCAGCCTCCTCCCTTCTTCCTTCCCTCCGTCCCTCCTCTGTCTCTTCCCAGCCATGCGACCCTTCTGTTTTTCCCCACGTAGGCCCCACGCCCACTCCCAGCCCTTCCTTTAGCCGCCACCCTTTGAACGCAGGGCCTTCCTTGCCTCCTCCAAGCTCAGGGACACAAGCTCGGTACCTTCTAGTGCACTCAGATGCTGAGAAAGGGAGGTGGCTGCCCGTGGGGGTAAGGCTGAAGGGGCTCCAGGGTGAGAGGACGCGGTCCCCCCGCCCCAGACGACATTCCTCCTCTGAAGCCCACACCCAGGGAAGGGGATCCCATGGCGGGTGGGTCTGCCCCCCGTCTGAGTCTAAAGCTGTATGACCTCATCTGGTGGTGGCCTCCCACAGCCTAGTAAAGAAGGATGGATGGACAGACAGATGGCAGAAAAAGCCACAGACAGCAGAGATCAAAGGTCGTGCAGATCAAAGGCAGAAACTGGTTGGGTCTCTGCAGGCCCTGATGGGCAGACCCCCAGCCCAGCCCCTTACAGGGCCGCAGGGCCAGCCCAAAGCAGATCGTGAAGTGCGCACCCCCTGCTCCCAGGCCTTTCTCCTGCCCTGGCTCTGGCCAGAACCTGAATAGGGAAACCCCAGATCTTCCTCTGACCTCCACTACCCTCCCTGGCATCTGGGGGTGGGGGTGGGGGACACACTGCGTGTTTGAAAATGTTCCGAAAGTTTAAGGGATGTAGAATGCTGATCCCCCACCCCCAGCTGAAACATCAAGTTCTTTGCTTACAAAGAAAAACATTTTCTCAAGTGTTTTGCTCTTGGTCTCACATGGTGGCCCAGCTCTTAGGACGTGCTAGGCGGTGGAGGGTTTTGGGGGTGGGGTGGGGACAGAAAGTAACAGTACCGGAATTGCTTAGTGACCATGCCAGCCCACGAGGGCAGGGGGGCTGTCTGTTTGGCTCACGGCTGTCTCCCCTGTGCCCCCAACAATGCCTGGCACTTGGTGGGTGCCCCAGAAAGGCACCCCGGAGCAGAGATCTGCAGAGCAGATTCACTCCGTTGGTCTGGGGGGGACAATAGGAGCCACAGGGGAGAGAAGGCACAGCGGGCAGGGAAGGCAGCTGCTGCCCCGGACTGACATGCTCATTAAAAGGGGAAACTGAGGGCGCCTGGGTGGCTCAGTTGGTTAAGCGACTGCCTTCGGCTCAGGTCATGATCCTGGAGTCCCGGGATCGAGTCCCACATCGGGCTCCCCGCTCAGCGGGGGGTCTGCTTCTCCCTCTGACCCTCCCCCCTCTTGGGCTCTCTCTCTCTCAAATAAAAAAATAAAAACTTAAAAAAAAGGGGGGGAAACTGAGGCTCAGTGTGGGAAAGTAACTTGGCAGGGCACTGCTCCCCGCCCATCTGATAAAAATGGGGCCTCTCAGCAGCTGTTTAAACCAGCACGTTGGCATGAAGTTCATGAACCTGTAAGATGGGACAGGTTTGTTCCTTCCTAAGGACCTGCCCTCCCCCGCCCCTCCCCTGGGGAACCTGCCCCAGACCATTCTGGTTGCCCAGGCCAGATGCACCAGCTAGTCGTATTAGCCCTGCCTCCAAAAGAAATACAGAATCCTACGCCTTCTCAGCTCTCCACGACCCCCACCCTGGCCCCGCGCAGGGGCCGTCTCCCTGGCCTCCCAGCTCCCACCCTGGCCCCATGTCCGCTCTCTTCACAGCAGCTGGGGCTTCAGCGAGGACCTCAGGGAGATCATGTCCCTCTTCTGCTCAAAACACTGCAGAGATACTTCACCTTACCCCCGAGAAAAGCCAAAGCTCTTACTAAGGTGCACAGGGGGGGCGCCTGGGTGGCTCAGTTGGTTAAACAGTTGGTTAAGGTGCACAGGGTCCTGTGGTGTGGCTCCCCATCTCTTCCCACTCGCCCCACTGCTCACTCAGCTCCAGCCACACCAGCCTCGGCTGTTCCATGAAAACTCTCACCCTACTTCTGCCTCAGGGCCTTTGCCCTTGTTGTTCCGTCTGCCTGCACACCTTCCCCCCCCCCGCCCCCACAGAGCTGCGCGCCCTACCACCTTAGCGTTTCAAGTCTGTTCTCAAATGTTTTCAAGTGCAAGGTCCCTGACCACCCAGTGTGAAAACACAGCCCTTTCCCAGATGCTCCCAGTCCCCTTCCCTGGCTTTATTTATTTTTTCGCCTAAATGTAACATACTATATAATTTACCCATTCATTCTGTTTCTTGTCTGACTCACAACCGCAAAGAACAGAAGCTTTGTCCTGTTCCTTGCTCTGAATCCTCAACACATAGAACAGTGCCTCAAACGTAGTAGGTGCTCAGTAAATATCTGTCAGGCAAATGGATGAAGACTTCTGCTACACGCAAGCTCTGTGACCTTGGGCAAGTCGGTTGTTTGGACTCAGTGACCCAGTCTTTGAAATGGGGGTGTGTGACCGATGTGAGGGAAAGATAGAGATTTGAAATCGCTGGCTGACTACTCTGTAAATATGTGTAAGAGAGATGTTGAAACCTGCCTGGCTCCCCCCTCTAACCTGGGGCATCTCAAGGCCAGGAGGGACTGGGGGGTTACCAGACCAGCGCTGACCTTGAACGTGACTTCTTTGTCTTAATGGCACCTGCCTGGCCTGGTCGGTGGAGTCCAGACCCCTCTTCTCTGCCTCTTGTGCCCACCTGGGTGGCCCCCGGCTACCCCCTGTCCCTGGTGGCCTGTCAGTGAGCCTAACATCTGGCAGCTCCACTGACCCCCATTGCCCCACCGACTCCCCAGGCCCCTGTCTGGGGTCTCCTCCCTGGCCCCTGTTTATTATTTGACCCTGGAATGGTATTTGGACACACACTTTGCAGGAGAGCAGCTATTCAGATGGTGCTAGGCAAACAAAAGAGTGACCTGTCCAGGCCAGGCTCTCCTGAACACAGCCACACCTCACCAGGAAGCATCTGGCCCTTTGAGACCTGTGAGCACTCCCACCCTGGCCCATAAAACTCTCCCACCAGCCAGGCATGGGGAACCCCTCTCCCCACGGAGCCTGGGGCGGGACTCACGTGGCGAGCCGTGGAGTCAAACCCCAGCCTCCCCTACCAGTCATTCCCTCTGCATTTATAGAGCTCCTGCTGTGTCCTGGGTACTACCACCAGGACCCCATGGAATCCTGCCAGGAGGGTCTGATGGAACAAGCAAGCAAGGGCTCAGGGGCCATGTAGACCTAAGTTTGAATCTTGACACTGTGTCTTCTTCATTCACTCATTTGCTAAATGCATATGGAGCACCTGCTCTGTGCCAGGCGGAGGTGAGCGAGATTTCTCTAGAAACATAGTCAGGTGGGGATCAGAATGTCTGCCTGTGTGCTCTTGCTGAGTCCTTTGATGGCTCTACAGCCTGGGGTTCTCCTTTCGGAGATGTGCAGATCCCCTCCTGGGGGGCTATCTCGATGCCCCTTTGTGATAACACTTCTGGAAGGGGTTTCCATCCGCCTTTGGCAGATGTGCATCTGGACCCCTCTGCCACACTGTGCCCAGCATGACAGAGAGGCCCCTGGAACAGATGAAGGGCTCAGCTCTCCTTTGGGACAAGCGATCCCACTACCATGTCATTCCTCCAAACCCTTAGTACCTGTGCCCAGAATCCAGAATCCGTGAAGAGTGCTTCCCTGAGTGACCACCGATGTGTCTGTCACGTGACCTGTCCTTGCCCTGATGTTCTCCAGCCCCTTACCCCATTCTTCTCCAAAGGGGCTGTTGGTTCAAAGAGGAGAAAGCCCTGGGCTGGGTCAGCCTCATTCATTCATTCATTCACTTACTCATTTATTCATTCAACACGCACGCACTTAATGTATGTCAGGCACCGTTCCAGGTACAGGAGGGAGCACCAGTGAGCACACAGACAAAAATAACCACAAAATAACTAAATAAATACATTATATGGTACATTAGAAGGTGGGGATGAGCATTCCAGGCGGAGGGACAAGCAAATGCAGAGGCCCTGTGTCTGGTAACCTCACGGAACATCTAGAAGACAAAGTGGTGAGTCAGGGGGAAGGGCAGGAGGTCAGAGAGGTGGCGGGGCCTGATTGTATGGGCTCTCATCAGACACTTCTGATCACTCTGAAACCTGGGAGGGGAGGGGAGCCTGTCCCTGCCCCCCCTGGTGGAGGGGGCCCATTCTACCATCGTCACACCCCTACCTGCCAATCTGGACCTTTCGGCCAGGTGTGGAGGAGGTGGCTGAATCAGGATGTGACAGGGACAGTTTGAGAGGCTGAGGGTCAGGGAGCACCATGATAGGGGTTAGAGGCCAGTCTGCGACTGGGTTGGTGGTCCCCAGCAGGGATTTGGGCATTTTTGTCTAATGGTGCACACAGTGGGCCACTCCTCAGCCTCAGGACTGAGTGACCCTGGTTCCCAGGCCAGGTCACTGAAGACAGGGACCAAGTAGTCTGCATTCTAGAGATGGGAAGACTAGAGCCCACAGAGGAGCTGGGCTGCCCAGGGCTTGCTGGCTTGGAGTGGGTGCCCACAATTGGCTTGTTTCTGCTGCATCCGTACGAGGTGAGCTAGCGGTCAGCCCAGAGGGCACATTAGGGTCCATTTCTGGGAGGGAGGCCTGCCCTTTGCCCCTGGACAGCAGCACTCCGGAGTCTGGGTAGGCTGTAAGATGCTCATGGCCAGTGATTGCCAAGCCTGGCTGTAAGCTGTTGATTCCTAGGCAGAGGGGAAAGCATGTGCAAAGGCGCTGGGCACTTGGGTTGGTTAGGTCTGGGCCAGAGCCCAGGAATCTGTGTTTTTTGTTTCGCATTTGACTCTGTACCAATGGTAGGTTTGGGAGTGAGTATTCAAGCCACTGCACAGCCTTAGCTGCCCTTACCCAAAGACCTTGAGGCACAGCAATCCATGAAACCCCTTCTGGTCCCCATTCCCGCCCCCTTTCCCTCACCCCAGCCTGGAGGAGCACTCATGCAGTGGGTAGAGATGTGTTGCCTGCCACGGCCCTCTCTAAGGAGCCCCCAGGCCCCGGGGAGGGCCAGGCAGGGTGGGGAGGAGGCTTCCCACACCCAGTTGGCTCCTAATTGCTGCGGGAGTGGAGTGTAGGACGTTATGGAGGGGTTGGCAGCGGCAGGGTGGGGGGTTAATAGAGGAAGTCGGGCAATCACTGAACAGCAAAACCTAAGTGTGATAGAGGTCGTGGGTGCGCTCCTCCCCTCTTGGCAGAACGGAGAGGGGCCTGAGCGGGGAGCACAGGTGGGGGGCCGAGGAGAGCGAGACAAACAAGACTGGCAAGCAGGAGAAAGTGGAGAGAGCCAGGGCTGACACGTCTGTGTGATCCCTGGCGCGATAATTGGGCGAACGGACGATAGGTCGGACACGTGTATGGAGAGAAGGGTGGGGAGATGGAGAGACGGAGAGATGAATGAATGAATGGCTGCGTGGGCGGTGAGCCGCCTGGCGAGGGGCGGGCCAGGCGAGCGCTCAATCACAGCCCCGGGGCGCGGCGCCCGCCCGCTACGCTCTGGACGCCCCCCCACCCCAACACCGCGGCCCCTCTCGGGGCGCGTAATTCAGTGCCCCAAGGGCTCTGGAGCCGCTCCCGGCGGCGGCTCCCGGACCAGGGCGAAGAGGGCCTGCGCCACCGCCGCCGCGGGGCTCCGCGCGACAGCCTTCAGCGCGCAGGCTGGGCTGCCCCTCCGCCGCGGGGGGAACCTGGAGGTGCGGTCCCGCCGCGAGGCCCCGGCCCCGCTCTTCTTTGTCTTGGCCCAGTCCTCCGCGGTCTCCAGACTGCCACCCGCCTCTTCGGGCAGCCCTCGCCGCGCACTTCGGGGCTGCTCCGGATCTCCGAGTCTCAGTTCCCGCTGCCCCCAGCCCATAGGCGTCTCCCCCGCCCAGCAGGGTCCCCCAAACCCAGTGCCTCTAGGACCGCGGAGCCGGCAAGAACCAGGATCTCCGGCAAGCTGCGTCTCCGGTGCGGGGCGGGGGGGGGGGGGCGGCGGGATGAAGGCCCCCTAGTCTCCGCCTTCTCTCCCCGCCCCTCCTCCGCCACTACTCTTCGCGCTGCGCCCCGACCCCAGCGCAGCCTGTTCGCGCCTTAAGCGGCTCTTCTGCGGCGGTGCCATCCCTGACACCACGCGGAGCCCTCCTCCCGCCCCCCGCGCCCGCCAGGCCTCAGACCGGCACGCAGAACACAGCCCTACGCAGCCACACACAAGACCGCCTGCAGACACGCACCACAGCCTCGCGTCGACCCACAGCCCGGCACAGGCGTACTGCCCCCTACACGCGCAGACCCACATCCCCAACAACCGCAATCCCACTCGCAAACAAGCCCACACAGATACACAACACCCCTGAGACACACTCGGGCCCACGCAGACACAATCCTACACACACAACCTTACACAGACATACAGCCCCTCGGACACACGCAGCCCCACATGGGCGCAGTCCCACCCACGCAGTCACACAACCCTCTATAAACGATCGCACACAAACACAACTCCACGCAAGCACCGCATCACTCAGTTCCTCCGAGACCCAGCAACACACTCACAAGCTCGTAGCCAGACCCCCAAACCCCGTGACATTCACACGTAGGACAGACCAGAAAAATACAGCCACACCGATGCACACACGGACCTAATCGCGCAGCCAAGAGCTCACCCACTGGCTCGTAAGTCACTGGAAAAATATTAAAGCGTTTCCCTCCCTCCCCTTCTATCTCCGACACACACACGCGCGCGCGGGCGCGCGCTCGCGTACACACACACACACACACACACACACACACACACACATACACACACACACGGAGACACTCACCCCCACCCCCAAAGCGCCTCGGAGCCTACTAGCCGGTGACCCTGAGCCCCCGCGGTTAGAGCCGCGGGAGCGTCTCCCCGGCGCCCCCTCCTCCCGCTCCCTACCCGAGCTCACCACTCCTCCCCTCGCCTCCTCCCTCCCTGCCCCCTCCTCCTCCTCCCCTCCCCCGCGTCTGGGGCGCGGGCTGCGCGCAGCCAAGCCCCCTCGTCGCGCGCCCCTCCCCGCGCGCACCCCGCGCCCGCATCGCGCTTGCCGAGTGGATGCGGCCACGGGGCGGTCTCTAATTACCTCCTGTCCCCCGGTGGCCCGTGAATAATGGCTACTGAGGGCGCTCGCAGGGGCTGCTGAGAAGGAAACGGCGGGGCGCGAGAGGCGCGGCGCGCGCGGGAGCGCGAGGGAGAAAGGAGCGAGCCCGGTGCCGCCGCGAGCGGCGGGCGGAGAGAAAGGAATCGTGCGAGCGCTCACATTTTTTTCTCCCAAGGATCTCATCTGGCCGCCGCGTTCTGGAAGAGGCAAGGGGGAGAGCGCGCGCAAGAGGAGGAGGAGAGAGACGGCGCGGGGAAAGGGAGACGGCGAGACGCGCAGCGCCGGCGCCCGGGAGATCCAGGAGGAGCCCGCAGGTATTGTTGGCGGCAGAGCTTTGGGTCTTCCGGGGGGGCGGGGGGGCCGTTCCGGGGCGCGAGGGCTCCCGGAGCCCCCGGGCCGCCGCCGCGCTCAGACCTGCCCCAAAGCCGGGGGCTGCCGGCGGTGGTGGCCGCCGGCCGCGGGCACCCCTCCCGCCGCGCCGCGATCTTGGCTGGAGTTGCAGATTTGCCTGTTTGGGGGTTTTCCACGCCGGTTGAGGGAATCGGTCTCAGGAGAAGGAATTTCTTTCTTTCTTTTTTGTTTGTTTGTTTCTTTTCTTTTTTTTTTTTCTTTGTGTGTGTGTGTGTGGCCACAGTTTGGTTGTGTTGGGGACTTCCCCCTCCCCTTTCCTCCACAATACGTTGGTGAGAGGTCTCGGCGACTGTGGCACTGGTGGAAGGCTGGGGGCTGAGATGGCGGGGCTGGTGGCCGCTGATGGGAAGATGAGGGACGCCGGAGACTGAAGGAGTTTTGCTCAAGTTCGCAATCTGCGCGCTGGAGCCGGTCAGGCCGGGGAGGGCCGTCTGCGCACCCTGTCCTGCTCCAGGCAACCGGTGGGAAACTTCCCGAGCGCGCTACCTCCCCGGGGACTCGGCGCCCCCGACGCCTCCGGGCGCTTCCTCCGGCCGCCGCGGCCCCTCCTTGCCGCCTGCTAGCGCTTAAGGTCGCGCTCTCCCCACCCCCGCCTTCCTCCCTCCCCCGGCGGCTTCCGGATCTGGACAGAGCTGGAGGAGCAGCTTCAAACACTTCCCCTGGAGACCCCTCCCCACTCCCCGCGCCATCGCCTGCCACACAGCCCCCCTGCCCTGCGCCCCCCCCCCCGCCTCACGCGCGCCTGAGTGGCCAGGCTGACAATGAAATCTCGCGCCTTGCCGTCGGGGGTGGGGGTCGTAGCTGGGTCTCTCTGGGGGCTGCTGACCCAGAGCAGGGGGGAGGGGGAGGGAGGATTTCTTGGGGGAGGGGCTTGTTTGGGTTAGAGACGTTGACGTCGGATGGCGCTGTGCGGGGGAGGGGGCGGGGGCAAGGTGGGGTTCTCGGCCGGGGGTCGCGGATTCTAGCCCCTCTTGGGCTTGCTGATTGGCTGGTGACTTCAGGCACGTCGGGGGGCCCCCCCAACCTCAGCCTCCTCCCCGCAACTCGGCCTCCTCCCCTCCTGTACAATGCGGGCTTCAGAGGTGATCCCGAGGGTGATGTGTGTGTGTGTGACGGAGTGTTTGTCTCCTGCGATCCACAGCAGACGCTGCTCCGGTGACCCGGAGATCCGGACGCCTCGCCCCCTCTCTCAGGGGTGGGGGGGAGGGGGGGAAAAGGGGGAGGGGGGCTGTGGGAACTTCTTTTCCCACTGGGGCCATGGGAGGGGACTGCTAGACCAGAGATTTTTCTGGGGACCGCAGTCCTGGGGGGGGTCTTCAACGCAAAGTAGGGGTCGCGGGGTCAGAAGCTTCTCGGCACTCTAAGCGCCTAGATCCTTTTGCTCCTTTGGGGGCGTGGGAGGTGTGGAACGGGTGAAGGCCCAGTTGGAACAGGAGTGGGGGCCGAGAAGAGTCAAGGGAAATCAGCCTTAATTGGATTCCCAGGCGAGCATCGGAGGGAGCTAAAGGGGGCTCCTCCTCTTTCTCTTTCCCGGGGTAGGGAGCCATGCCCGGGGACCCCCAAGCTGGCAACCCGGGCCGGGGGAGGAAATCCTTCTCCCTACTTAAAAAGGGGATTCCTGGCGGGGGAGAGGGGAGGCACCTTGGGGGGCGGTGGGGGACTGCTTTCAGGCAGTTCTGTGGCTGGGTCCAGGAATATAAAGAGTTAACCCTCCCCAGAAATCTGTCAGCCCCCACACAGCAGGGACACACTGTCGGACCCTTTGACGTGCTAACAGCGTGACACTGGCTGACAGGAGCTAGCAGATTCCATACTCTGTGCTTCTCTTCTCGGCAGCAAGCCCCAGGCAGCGGAACAGGACCTGGCTGGGTGGTGCCTTGTTCGGGGGCCTTGGGGGGAAGCAGAAATCAGAACCCAGGGAGGGTACAGCAGCCTGGTAGCCGCCTTGTGGCCCTGAGGGAAAAGGGGTTAGGGGCCAGGGTTAGGGAACTTGGAGTGGAATCACCCTTGGGCTGGGGGGGGCGTTCTACACTTTGCCCCTGCTCCCCACCTCCCACCCTGAACCACCCACAGCTGGAGGCTTGACCGTTAAGGGTGAGTGTCTGGTCTGATCCATAGGCTAGACTATGAGACCCTAGCAGCTGAGGGCGGGCCTGGCTGAGGCCTCCCCCCCCCCCCCCCCCCCCCCCCCCCCCCCCCACGCATTTCTTTCCTGCAGGTGAGAAGTGTTCCCTGCGGATCTTAGAGCCCTGGGGCCTGGCACACGATGGGCACTCAGCTCTGGCTGGACAAACACAGGAGTGAATGAATCCGTGATGAATGAATGAATAAATGAATGAACGAGATAGGGGAAAGTTTCTCAATTGGTGGCATTTAGTCATTTAAAAAAAGAACCCTTTCCGACATACACATTTTAAAATACGGTTCAGAGAAAAATCTGACTCGGAGAGAAAGAAGCAAGGTTAATGACAGCAGGCTATGACAATGTTAATATTTTGATGTTGTTCTTCACAGTCTTTTTCGACTGGGGGTTGGTTTGTTTTTTAAAGACTTTGTGGCCATTCTCTGTATTCAGATGTATATCCTGCTTTCTTCGTTGGCGCTAACAGGAGCCTTTTCCTGTTTTGTAACGAACTCTTCATAAACACCCTGGTTAATGTCTTCAGGCTTTTCCAATCGGGTGGATGTGCCATCATTTACTTACTATTCCCCTTTTGTTCAACATTCTGGATGCTCCTGATGAACGAGGTAGCCAATGTATTTTGCACAGAGCACTTTTTTGTGATGTTTAAGATGATTTCCTCAAAATGATGTTGCTGATGCTGAAGACTCAGACATGCCTGCGGTGGAAGAAATGGGCTTCTCATTTTTCCAGAAGTGGGGCACTGTTCTCCTTCCTTCTTCACAATCTAGAACCTTCTGTCAGCTGAAAAGAGCCTTGGCAATGAATCACCTGTCTGAGCCCCTTCCTTTGACAGAGGAGGAAACCGAGGCCCAGAGAGGGGAAGTGCGTCCCAAGGTCACACAGCAGTTGCTGGGCCTTGCAGCAGCCAAGAACCAGCTACTGATCTGCCATTTTGGTTTCTATTTGTGGGAAGAGTTCCTAGGGATCTTGTAAGCTGACCTCGTCCATTTCACAGGTGGGGGGGCCTAAGACGCCAAGAGAGGAGAAGCGCCCAGCTTGCCCCTGGCATCGCCAGCTGGAGCACCAGATAGGCTCCTAAACCTGTCACCTGCTTTCTGTGTCATGCATACTGGCCCCGTCCTCGGATTCTGGGGCTACCGAAGTTACTAGCCTGTGGTTGACCAGCCGTGGAAGCCCTGTTGCCCCTCCTCAAAACTCCTCCTTCCTCTTTGTCATCCCATTCTCCAGAAGGAGAATTTGAGGATCCAAAGCAGGTGCAGTAAGAGGGGTGGGACTGCAGATGTCAGAGGATCCCCGTGGTTGTGCCCTTACCCCTGTGCCTCAGTTTACTTTTCCAAAGACCTAGCTCAGGGTCTGTTCAGGAGCTGGGGGGGCAGGTGTTGGCCCAGATATCCACCGTGAGGGAGTGGGGAAGGACCAGCTTCATCTTAAACTTCTTCTGATCTTAGGTTGACCTCAGGAGGGCCCCTGGGGAGGAAGGGGAAACAGAGGGAAGGAGGGGAGGAAGGGGAGATAGGGAGGGATTAGAAAAGAGGGAGGGGAGATAGGGAGGGAAGAAAATGCAAATGAAGAAAGGAGAGAGCTAGACCCCTCCACGGCCCCCTCCCCAGCCTCACTGGGCACCCCGGGGAGAGGCTGGGGGACAGCTCTCCCATTGCAGGTGTCAGGGGTAGGCCACGCTGGATGACCAGAAAGGCTGGATGTCCGCGGGGTGGGCTCTGTGAGGGCTGAGCAAAACAGCTGTTGGCTGGGCTCTGGGATCAGAACAATCCAGACCAGGTGGGTGGCAGGGAGGCAAGAGCTCTGAAGCTTCTGTTCCTGGGTTCCCCTGTGGGGCAGGTGGCCGGGCACCCCCAGGGAGGGGGCCGGGGCCCTGGGTGCTTCTAGGGGGCAAGGTGATCGTGGCTCGGACTTCCCATCCCAAGATAGGGACCTTCTGTTTCCCCACTGCCAGGACACCGGCTGGCCGTCGAGGTTAAGCGCAACCCTCTCATGAGCGTGGGTTATTTGGACATTTCTGCAGTGTGTATCTGTGCTTTGGACACGTCCCTGTGCATGCATACACATCCATGCGTGCCTGTGTGTGCCCATGTCTGTGTGTCTGAGCCTGTTTGTGTGGGGGTCAGTTTGCCTGCCAGCCTGGGTGTGTGTGTGTGCTTGTGTGTGCCTGTGTCTGTGTGCCTTGGACCCTGTTTGTATATTTCTGAAGGGGTCTGTGTGTCTTCCAGCTTGGGCACGTGTGCCTGCATGCATGTCTCTGTGTGTGTGTGCGAATCTGTGTGTATCCCTGCGTGTGCCATGTCTGTGGGTGTGTGCATATGTCTGAGAGTCTCTGATCCCATTTGTGCATTTCCGGTGGGGGGAGAGTGCGCCCCAGAGCTTGGGCACGTGCGTGTTTGTCTGTGTGTGAGCACACACTTTTCCTCCTAATGGCCCCAAGAGAGATCCAGGCAGCAGGCTTTTGTGCTGCTTTCAAGGTTGCGGCTGGGTGGGTGAAGGGGGGGCGGCCTTCAACTGGGAAAGGGGGGGAAGGCAAAAGAAAATCTTAAAAGACCGTCTTCCCTCTGGTCTCCAAGGAGATCAGCCTGTGAAATGATCCGCACGTTAATTAAAAACGATTATATCCTGATTGAGCCATTCCTGTTCACATCCCCCGGCCGGGAAGGCTGAGACTGAGACCAGAGGGTGGAGAATGGGGCAGGGTCTGGCCGCAGGGCACAGCCCACGGAGGGGAGCGCACCTGGGGGCGGGGGGGGGGGCCGGGGGGGGGGGAGGCTCAGTGGCCAGGTGTTGAGGGTATATGCCCAAGGCAGATTTGAGCTTCTCCTTCGAATTTTAAAGGCCACCACCCCCACCCTACCTCCTCCAGCCCCCACGTGGTGCTCTGTGAGGTCCCGGGAGCTGGTTGGCAGCCACCAGGCTCCATAGATCCCCACTAGCGCTAGGCACTGGTCCTGTTGTTTACACGGATCCAGAAAGTCTGTGTTTGTGGTTCCCATTTTATAGAGAAGTGACATGCTTGAGGTCACGGAGCCAGGAGTTAGGGACCCCAGGCTGGACCCAGTTCTCTGACTCTAAGCCCCAGACACCCCCCCTTCCTAGCTCCCAGGTGCCCCCAACTCCCATGATGAGGGGTCCTCCCTCTGGGGAGCTGCGATGTCAAGGACGGGCCTCCTTATCCTCCCTGGCACCCTGAGATTGTTCCTTCCTGAGGCCCAAGCTGCCCAGGGCATAAGGCTGTGGTGTCTGTTCCTGTGGGAAGCCAGATGACTCACTGGCCCTGGGCAGCTCTGGTCTGGCTCTTGTCAGCTTCGCCATCCTGGGCAGGGCCTCCTCCTCTCCCTCTCACTGTCCCCCATAAAGTGGCTGACATTTCCACAGAAGAGCAGCCACGGGTGCCCCTTAGTCCCTGTGGCTGGCCACCGTGTACCCATGTTCCTGGGTGTGTGCCACCAAGACCGTTCTGGAAAAAAAATCTGGGCCTTGTCACACTCTGCCTTACCCGGTTACCTTGACCCCAGTCAGCCTCGCAAAGCCTGCAGGAGTAGAAAGTAGCCATAGTAATAATAAACCAGGTGACCCTCAGCTTACACCCCAGAATCAAGTGTTGTCATGGTTCATAAGTGGTAGGTGCTTGGGCAAACTGGTTTAGCTCAGCATGTGTGCGGATCCAGCTGTCCATAAGGGTGGCCCCCTGCCCTATCTCTTCCTGTCCCACACACTCCTGTGTGCCCAGGCCAGGCTTCTTGGAGAGGAGGACACCCCGCTTTAGGTCAGCCACACCCAAAAGCACGATAGCATTGGCCACAAGCAAGGACTTCTTCCTCTTCTTCGAGCCTCAGTTTCCCCTTTGGGCAATGGGGATCATGGTTATTTCCTGACAGCACTGTCAGAAGAGTAAGGAAAACCAGGTCAAGTTTGTTCAAACGTCTAGCAGCATCGGGACGCACAGAGGGGCTCATTAAGTGTTCATCCGTGCATCTGTCTGTTCAGGGCACCTGTGTGTTAACACGGCAGGGGCCTTGGGTTTGCTGGCTTCTAGGGAGGGAGACATGCTGTACTCTTTCCGTGCTTTCTAGCAGACATTCTGGGGTTGAGGTGACTGTCACCTCAGTAGAAACCTCCAGAGAGTTAAGAATTTCATAGGACCGCCCCCCCCCCCCGCAAAAGCATTATCAAAGGTAGAGTGTCTGGTGAGAGGGAGGTGATGGTCCTCCTGGACCAAGTTCCACATTCTTAGGGGGATCTTGACCAAGGGGAGGGTGCTGGGACCAGAAATGATGTCATGAGGAATTAGAGAGGCAGATCGGACCCAAAAAGTCAGCATCCACCTGTTCCCAAGGTCAGAATTGGAAGAGAGGCAGGCAGATACTGCTGATCCCACAAAAAGCCCTTTGAGCTGAAGCAGGTTGCCACTCTGCCTCCCCCAGGTCATCCCTGCAAGGTGCCACCTCCCAGGAGCACCTTGACCCATAAGAGATCTGCCTTCCCCAAAAACCCTTTCCCAGGGCCGGAAATGACTCCTTTCATCACAGCCCAGGGTCAAAGCATTGAAAGCCCTGCTTAAAATGCAAACCTATTACCTTGGAGGAGTGATCAGAAGCTGAACTCATGTTTGCATAATGCAGGGGCCAGCAACCTCTCAGTCCTGCAGGGCCAGTGGGCAAAGCTAATGAGGGGGTGGGGGCCGTCTGGCCTTTGTGGGGTGCAGCAGCTCAGCTCTGCCAGGGCAGCATATGGGGATGCAGCCCAGGGTGCCTGTCACCCACCTTCTTAGGAACCAGGATTCAGGTGTTCACATCACACCTTTTAGACACACACACACACACACACACACACACACACACACACATCACACCTTTTAGACACACACACACACACACACACACCTTTTAGACACACACACACACATCACACCTTTTAGACACACACACACACACACACACACCTGCCCCAGCTCTGACCCAGGAGGCACTATACCCACCCTCTGTGCCTGGCCTTGAACCTCAGTCTGCAGGGTCCTGCGAACCGTGCACGGTCCAGCCTCATGCACATCCCACACTTGCCCTGGTCCTCATTAGTGGTCTTAGAGGTGAGGGTGTGGGAGCAGAGGGCCCCCACACAGGGGTGCCGGGACCTGACCGGAACAGGTCAGCCTGACCCGTCTTATACATGCACGACCGACTTCCCGCAGCTGTTGCCATTGACGGGTCTCAGTGGGGAGGGGCGGCCGCAGGCATCTGACAGGCACCTGGTTTATAAGTCGAGTTTCATTTCCTTCAGTCCTTCATTCAGCATTTGGCAGACGTTTGCCGACAGCCCAGAAGAGGCACATTCAGGCCATGCCCAGGAAGAGTCAGGGTGGGCCTCCCAGCCGAGGGAACACGGGCCCTGGGTCTGAAAGGGGAAGCATTTGACCACAGGGAGGCCTGGAGGCACAAAAGAGCCAGGAGAGCTCTAGAAGGTCAGAGGTGGGAGGCAGAGGTAGAAGCGGAGGCTGAAAAGGAGTCTGAGGCCTTGACTTCCGTGAAGGGTTTTATCCTGAAGGCAGGGAACACAGCTGGAACCCAGGCTTGCGGTGGAAAATGAGCCAATGAGGAGAAAAGTCAGGGAGGATCAGGAAAAGCACCCCCCCCAACTGTGGGGCTGCGTGACCTTTGGCCTGCCGTGAGCCCTTCTGGGCCTCAGGGTCCCCCCTCAGAACTGAGGCCTCCCATTCTAAGTGGTGGGGCCTGACAGGGCCAGAGCATCCTCCCTCCCTGCACAGAGCTATTGCTGGACCTGCTCCCGAGGGAAGCTGGGGTCTGACCCTGCTCCCAAACTCCTGCCTCAGTTCCGAGCCGCTCCACCCAGCCCTGCGGTGTCTGAGCCCTGGGAGGGATTATTACCTCTCGCTGGGGAAAGAGGTGGAACTCCTCGGGGACCAGTAATTAAAGCCCAACAGATTGTAATTCCCTAAAAGAAGGCTTGGCACCGAGAGGGAGGAGTGGTACCCAGAGCCCCAGAGAAGACAGGGGGAGGAGAAACGTTGGAGATGAGGGCAGCCTGGGGTCTGGGGTGATACGAGTGAAATCTGGAATCCTTTGACTCAGCAAGGCCTCCCCAGCGCTGGGCCCTGAGCACTCTATTATTTCCGATCTCCAGCCCCTTCCTGCAGGGGAAACGTCCTGCCATCCCCATTTCACAGATGAAGAAGTTGAGGCTTGGAGAAGTCTGTTAACTGGGGCTCTAAGCAGCTGGGCCGGAGACGAACCCCGGGCCGTGTTTGAGCATGGCCCTCCTTGCTGGGTATTTATGGTGGGGGGCCCAGCAGGGCAGACCTTCCTGCAACCCCTTCTGAGATGCCCCCTGTGTTTGGGGTCTTCTGTCTGTGGGAGGAGAAGGAGGCTCATGGGTCACACTGTGGTGACAGAAGGGAGTTGGTCGTTCCGGGCTGACACTGTCATTCACTTACTCACCCACCCTGGGATGCCAGGCAAGAGCTGCTCTTCTCAGGGGCATCTCCTCATCTGTAAAAGGTTCGGATAATCTTGGGGTTCCTTGTAGCGCAAACCGTCGGATTGGCCAGTAGGGCAGATCCTGACGGCAGAGGTAAGTAGTAACCTTTGAGAATTCCTGCGCCCGCCCTCCCTCATTCATCCTAGCAGTACCTGCTGAGCCCTTTGTCGTGTGAGGGGGGCTTCAGCTCTCACATGCTATGGGAAGGTGGGCTCTGTTAGCATCCTGTGACAGCCAAAGAGGTCACAGCTGCTCTGGGGAGCGCTATCTCCTAGAAAATTAAGACACACTTTCCACAGTCCTGCTGCCCAGCGTTTGCCCCATGCCCTAACTCCCCTACTCTGCACTTCACTGCCCCCCCTTCTATGAGCAGACCTCCCTTCCTCCAGGGAGAGGTGGAGAGACCAGGGCTTGAGAACCCAGACCAGAGACTGTTGGCTGGTGATGCCCTCAGACAGGTGCTGTTTGACCAGCACAGGGTTTTAAAGTTTCTTTATTTATTTGAGAGAGAGAGAGAGAGAGCACGAGCAGGGGGGAGAAGGAGAGGGAGAGAGAATCTCAAGCAGACTCTGCGCTGAGCACGGAGCCCGACAGGGGGCTTGATCCATGACTCTGAGATCACGACCTGAGCCGAAACCAAGAGTCACGCTCAACCCCAGCCGTGCCACCCAGGCGCCCCAGGGTTTTAAATATAACTTGAGATTTCACATAAAAATCCTACTTTTTGCTTCTCTGGGACTAGAAACCCGCATGCCCACGGGGGGGCTGGCTACAGGCAGAGCTGAGATGGGCTGCCACTTTCTGCCCGGTTCCGTGCAGAGTTGCCCCCCTGTGTAGCCCTTGGTTCCCATCCTGCACCCCGGCTCTCACTGATCTTGGGCAGATTACCTCTTTGAACCTCATCCGTAAAATGTCAGAACCAGGGGACTGATTCCAAACTGTGTCTTGAAGGTGTTTTCCAGAAATTCTCCAGGCAGGGGGGAAAAAGGGGGGGGCAGGTGCAGGAACTGCCTGGGGAAAGATAAGGAGGTCCCAAAGGGCACAGAATAGTTGAGAAATACAGAGCTCTCCTCGCCTGCTACCTACGTGCTTGGTGAAGCCTGAACACTGAGGCCAGTTGGACTGTGTGGGTTCCATAACATGATTCATTCATTCCAGCCATTCAGACGCCCCTCGCAGCATCCCTAACCAGAGCACCACCGAGGGGCCTTTTCTCCTCACTTTTGCTGGACAGAGAAAAGTGGAGGGCAGAGAGGTGAGGTGACCTGCCCTGGGTCCCAGCAAGGGGCGGGATTCGGACAAGGGCCCTAATTCTCGACGACGGGCCCGGGGGCTCATTCTGATCTAAGACACTGTAAAAATCGGCTCTTAGGTGATCTGCCTTTTCCTGTGCATTTTAAAAAATGCTCTTTTAGTTAATATGCGGGAGGGATTTCGATGTGCTCGTACATAACCTTTTGCTGAAGCGACAGCGTGCTATAAAAGGGTCCCAGGAGAGCTGGTGTAATTTGGGCTGTGAGGGACAGAGAATACCAATGCAGACCTCTCCAGGAGGCCCACTGCTCCTGGGAGCTGGGATACCCGGGGCGGGGGGGCGGGGGGCTCACCTCACTATGCTGAGGCCAGGCCTCCAGCTCTCTCCCATTTTGCACCCGGGGACCACATATTTGTTCAGATCATGTTGGACTGTTTGGCTTTCTTTATTCCCTCACAGTTTTGAGTGAAGGTCTCAGTTCCTAGAGGAGGAGGTCTAGGTAGAGAGAACAGTGTCCAGGACCCAAAGGGACTGTGAGCGGGATGGTGGGACAGACATGGGAGCCCCATTTGTCAGCAAGAGGTGGCCAGTTGGCGAGGTGGCAGGCAGAGGGGCCCATGCTGAGGGCAGATCAAAAGGCACCTTCAAGGTCTATTCAGCATTTGCCCTTGGTCCCAAAGGATCCCAAAAGGGGCTTGGGAGGTTTCAGTTAATTGAGGCTGATTCTAAATCAGGAGGCTTAATAAATGGTAATTATCGTCCTGTGGGAGCAGACCAGAGCTGCCAATGCTGCTGGGAACAGAGATCATGGATTCAGGGCCCCTTTCCCCTCCCACACACCTAGAGGCTCTGAGAACTTCCACCCACAGAGGTGTCAGGGATAGACCTGGTACAGACCAGGGGCCGCCTCCTCTCTGTGTGTGGGTTCAGGGCATGGAGGTGTATTGCGTGCTTGCATGTGTGTGTGCTGGTACTGGGCCACCCTCCACCCAGCCACCTCCAGGCCCCTTACCTGCCCACCTGTCAAGGGACAGAGAGAAGGGACTCTCCCAGGCGGAATCTCAGCAGGGCACAGGCTTTGGGACTCCAGAAAGTGGCGCCGTGTGGACAGAGGTGACAGCGCACGGTTTTGGTCCCACCCAAAGAGGAACTTCTGTCATTTAGAGTGGCCCAGAGGGGGCCCCGGCTGCTCCAAGGGGCAGGGAGTGTTCCATCTTTTTTTTTTTTTTAAAGATTTTATTTATTTATTTGAGAGAGAGAGAATGAGAGATAGAAAGCTCGAGAGGGAAGAGGGTCAGAGGGAGAAGCAGACTCCCTGCGGAGCTGGGAGCCCGATGTGGGACTCGATCCCGGGACTCCAGGATCATGACCTGAGCCGAAGGCAGTTGCTCAACCAACTGAGCCACCCAGGCATCCTGGGAGTGTTCCATCTTAACAGCTTTGCGAGCAGAGGCCAAATGTGTACCTTCCTGTCGTTTGCAGTCCCTTCTAAGCCCAAGTCCTGGCACGGGGCGTCCCCCCCAGCTGACACACAGCAGTCCCCGAGGCTGCTCCATCTTGCCAACCCAGACTGGCCGGAGGGACCAACAAAGGGCTTCTGCCCCTTGGGGTCCCCAGAACTTGGCCCTGAGAGACCCAGGGCGCAGGGTTGAGGACGATAGTCTGTCACAGCGTATGTGTGATGGTGGACGCGAGTGTGTATCTGCGTTGTGTGTGTGCATTTGTATGTGTTCTGTGCACTTGGGTGGGCAGGGCCGCAAGCGTTGAGTGTGGCTGTCCATGCAGGGAGTGTGTAGTGTGCGTGGCTCTGAGCCGAGGGAGGCGGGCTGGGGGTACGTGTTCCGTGCACTTTGCAGGTATTGACCATCAAATGCGCATGAATGCGTTTGTGGCGATGGATTTGTTTGTGGCCAGGGTGTGTCTGTGGGGGTGCTGTGCCGAGCGCCCTCTCCCCGGCCAGCTCCTTCTGGTTTGTTTGTTTGTTTTTTTTTAAAGATTTTATTTATTTATTTGAGAGAGAGAGAATGAGAGATAGAGAGCATGAGAGGGAAGAGGGTCAGAGGGAGAAGCAGACTCCCCGCTGAGCAGGGAGCCCGATGCGGGACTCGATCCCGGGACTCCAGGATCATGACCTGAGCCGAAGGCAGTCGCTTAACCAACTGAGCCACCCGGGCGCCCATGGTTTGTTTTTTTATCCCACCGCAGACCCCCACCACCCTTGCCCCCAGGTCAGACCTCAGGAGCTCCCAGTTGCCCCGAACCCTGACCATCCACACCTCCACTTACAGGGGACTTGACACCTGCCAGCCCAGGTCTTGATCTCTTGTGCAGGCCCGGCATGTGGCTGAGGGACCCCAGGGGACCATAGGGGCAAGGGAGAAAGAGCAAGAGGAGGCCTCCTGGTCACTGCTCAGCCCCTCCTCGGAAGGTCCTGAAGGAGGTGGGTTTCTGAGTCTCTGCAGCATCTGGGCCAGAGACCTTTCTGGAGCTACCATGGGCATCTCCAGAGATGGAATGTTTTCAGAACATGAGACATGGCACTTCTGGGGACAGGGTGAGGACATTTCTAGAGAGGAGACGGAAAGCATTTCTGGAGGAGGGACAGTTTTAAAGATGTGGCATTTTGGGAGATGAAGCATGAACATCTCTGGAGATAGGGGAGGGCCTTTTCCTGGAGTAAAGATGAAGCCTTTCTGGATTCCAGACATTGCTAGAGATGAAACATTTCTGGAAATGGACTATTTCTAGAGATAAACTGTAGTACCTCTGGAAATGGAGTGTTTTTGAAGATGATGCAGGAGTATTTCTGGGAATAAAATAGGGCATTTCTGGATTTGAGGTATTTTTGGAGCTGACATGGAACATCTCTAGAGATGAGATGTGATATTTCTGGAAGTGGAACATTCTTGGAGCTAAGATGGAGCCTTTATAGAGGACACTGGCCTTTGTGGAGCTCGATTATATTTGAAGATGAGAGAGGATTTCTGGAGATGAGCTGGAACCTTTCTGGAGATGGAACGTTCTGGAGCTGAAATTTTCTGGATTCAAACCAAGCATTTCTGGAGAGGAAATTTGTCATACTCAGAAAAGGATCGAGGATGGGATATTTCTGGAGGTGGTGTTTTCTGGAGATGAGGGGGCCATTGCTAAAGCTGGCTGCTTGCCTCTCGAGGAGTCGATGGGGGAGCATCTCTCGGGGGGACCAGGAACACCCCCCTACCTGTGACCCTTGTTTTGCAGGAGATGGGCCTGAGGTCCGGAGGTGAGGCTCCTGCCCAGGCCCACTCCTCCTATGAGTGGCAGAGCAGGCCTTCTGGGGACCATTCCAGAGCCACCCCCTCCTCAAGGCCTGTGCTGGAATCCTCCCCAAGGGAGGCCAGAGCCCTCTCAGTTCTGTTCTTGGGGTCTCTGCCCCCATCCTTGTGGGGCCCTGGCAGGAACAGGCAGTGACTGAATGGTTAAATTTCATTTGATTCAATTTCTTTGGAGCCATCTGAGGCTTGCTCCCCAGCCCCCTCTGCCAGGAGCCTCCACCCTCTCAAACCAGTATCCGCCCCGCCCCCCACCTTGAAGCAGCCCTGAGGTTGGCCTTGCTTCGGCAGAAGGAAACTGGGGGGGGCGGGGGTACAAGGCTGAACATGGGTGAAGGCCCAGGTCGCTGCTCTGGCCCTAGGCTGACCGTTGCGGGGGAGGGGAGGTGTGCCAGGCCACCTTCCCCCCCCCCCCCACCCAAAGAAGCGGCTAGAGAGGCCTTGTCGCCACTTGAGCCGGCCTGGAGCCCCAGAGTAATTATTTCTCTTCCTTAATTGAAATTTCAGCCTCAGTGATCCTGCCTCAGAAGTGTGAGGTGGGGGAGGGCGCCTGGTGGGGTGGGAGAGGGCGGGGAGCCCCCTCCCCTGCCCCCAGAAGGCAGGAGGCAGCGCCAGCATCCAGGCCCCAGGCTCTGGTGGTGGGCATGGGGGGGAGGGCTGCCGCTCAGGGAGAGGGGTGTCAGGGCTGGGCATTGCTATGGCACACACTGCAGTTAGAAAGCTGAAGCTTTCCCCTGGTGGTTGGGGAAAAGGCTGAGACGAAGAGGAGGCTAGCCTGAGGCAGGTAGGCAGCCGGGGGGCCGCCTGTGTGGAGGGCTTCTGAGCCAGGGGCGTGTGAGGGAGTGGGCAACGTCGGGAAACCACTGCCTCCTCCCGGATCTGGCAGGGATCTGAGGGGGTGGCCTGGGGGGCTGTGACTCAGGCCGAGCCGGCCATGATGGCGGCAGGCCCAGTTCCTGGTTCAGGGCTGGGTGAGGCAGCTGGCCTGGTGGGGTGGGGTGGGCTGTGGCTGGTGGGGGCAGCTGAGGAGGCTGTTTTCCCAGCTGCGGTCAGGCTGGGCGGAGCATCCGGGCTGGGCGCTGGGTCACCACACACACACACACACACACACACACACACACACACACACACTCTCTCTCTCTCTCTCTCTCTCTCTCTCTCTCTCTCTCTCTCTCCCCCTCCCTCCCCCTCCCTCTCCCCCTCTCCCTCTCTCTCCCCCCCCTCTACCTGGGTGGTCCCTGCTACCCCATAGGGCCTGAGGCCTGTCTGCTGGTGGAAGCAGAGGACTTGGGGGCCCAGTAGGAAGTGGGGGGTTGGGGGGGGAAGCCATGAGCTCCAGACAGGCCAAGGGTCCACCCCTCCTTGAGCTTCTGAGGGGCGGCTCTGAGTTGCTCAGGCTAAATGTACAGGCTTCCAGCTCCTACCCACATTTGTCCAGACTCAGGCCAACGCAGGCCCCATCACAAGGGAGCAACTGTGGTGGTCCCTGCCCCCAGGCCCTGGTGCTTGCGCTCGGGGTCTCAGTGTTTCCCAACTGGGAAATGGGATTTGCAGTCAGCTCAATGGAAGTTTTCAGGGCTGAAGTCAGCTACCAGGTGCCCAAGGCTGCAAGCCCAGGCTGTCCCTCTCGCTGTGGTTATGAAGAAATGTGCCGAAGCCTGAGCAGGCCCAGGCCGGCACCCTGCACGCAGTAGGAGCTCAGGGAATGACAGCGATGTGGTCATCAGTGTTGTGACTGAGATGGTGTTTTCCCGGCACCCAGAAATGGCTGTCAGGGGAGCTCCCTGCCCACGGCCTTCTCCACCCCTGGGTGGGCAGGTTTGCTGACAAGGGAGACTAAGGTCTTTTGGAGTAAGGACAGGGTGGGGAGAGGGGTCGGGAGGTGGCTGCCTCCTCCACGCACGCAGCTCCCACGCTCCCACGCTGGGCATCACACACATCCATTAAGAGCGCTCTAGAAAACCCGTCGAGGTGAGAGACACACTCAGCAAGGCCCTGTCGCTGCAGCTCGCCTGACCCCTGGATTGCAAAGTTCACAGCCCATCTTTGGGGGCTGGGGGCTGCCCTCCAAGGAGAAGCAGGACAGAGGTGGATGCACGGAAGGGAGCTGGGGAAGGGAAGAAGGTGCCAGCACACTTGTGGTCATTTGCTTCGAGAGGGGGAGGAGGACAGACACGGGGAGAGATGGGGAGGGATTGAGGATGCAGGAGACAATCTGGCAGCGGCGGGCTGCAGGGGGGGGGGGGGGGGGGGGGGGGGGGCGGGGCGCCCCGGGGCGCCCCCCCGGGGGGGGG
>NW_027397105.1:11848064-11994559 GCF_003265705.2 Callorhinus ursinus | reverse complement strand
GGGGGGCCTTGGAGCCTGAGCTTGACCCAGCTGTGGAATGTCTGCTGCTTGCCTGGGCTGTGGCCCCCTCCGCCTGCAGCGCTTGGGGAGCTCTGTTCTGGCTCAGCTCCAGACATCTCCAATACCTGTCCCTTCCCCTGACCTCCCGCCGCCACAGTGGCCCCCCTTGCCCCACGGCTTGGGGATTTTGAGGCCTTAAGCCACCAGTGGCCAGGAGCTGGGCTGGCTTCTCCCGGCAGTGGGGGGTCGGAGGGGACCGGAGCGGCGGGGGCACCCCAGAGGCCACCTGGGGTGGCTCCCAGGCGCCAGTCCAGCCCCGTCAGTCGGCTGCTGAGCCGACCTGTCACCCTGGGTCCAGAGAGAGGGCAGCCCCTCCCCCATGCGCCCAGAGCCAGCATTGCTGACATGACTCACCTCACGGGTGCAGACTACTCCCTCTCCCCACTGGGGGGAAGCAGGAAGCCTCCTGAGGCTGCCGCCAGCATCCCAGAGGACATGGGGATGGCTCACCTAGGTGGGTCAGACCCCGTGCTGCTCTGGTGTCCACCTAGAGCCTTGGGAGACCCTCCGGGACCTCCATGTTTAGGAGCATAGGGGGTGTGCAGACACACAGGGGTACACCTTTGCAGTCCGGTGGCCAGGGGCTCCCGGGTTCTCCTCCATCCAGACAAACCCTGGGTCCCAGGGTCCAGTGCTGTGCTCTCTTCCTCTGAAACACCTTCCCGAGGCTCTGAGCCCTCCTAACATGGCTGCCCCTGGACAAAACTGGGGTTCCTGTCCCCCCTGATGCTCCACATCCACCCTGTTGGAAAAGTGGGATGTCCCCACTCAGCCCTGGAGATGGCCAGCTTGGGGAGGGGCCTGACACTGTGGCCAGAGAGTGGAAGAACTCGCACCAGGCTACATGGGCCCATCAGTGGTGGGGCCGGGATTCGAACCGGCCTCCGCAGACCACAGCTCCCGGGGAAGAGGGGGTCCAGGTAGCACAGGCCTGTGGGACGATGCTCTGTTTTGTATTTATTTCTGACCCCTCCCCGCCTTGGCCCACCTTGGCAGGCCTCAGGGCAGACCCTCTCTTGGTTACCCGCCCCCCCCCCCCCCCCCCCCCGCCGGAACAAAACGACCTCTGCTGGACATGCCAAAGCGGAGGCTTCAGTCAGAGCAGGTGAAGGGAACTCCATCTCGGCCTTTTGTTACTCAAGGAGGGAGGGTAGGGAATGGATTTGCCCTTGAGCTGGGAGAGAGGGAGACCAGGGTGCGAGGCAGGCATGCTCAAGGATAGGGCAGGGGCAGACATACCTGAGACCAGACTTCTCCCTAGCGGGGTAGGGCACCAAGAGCCTGGTGGTCATTTTAGTATTCAGCGTGCACACGCACACATAACACACACTCAGATGCACTCACACGTGTCACTCCCATTTTCCCCACTACCCTCTGAGGTCCCCTCCAAGCCAGGAAGCACAGGAAAAAAAAAAAAAAAGAAAGGGAAAAAGAAAAAGAGAGATTAGTGGGAAGAAAATCTGATTCTGGAGTTACCTTAGTTACCAGCTCTAATGACTCGTGGGGTGGGCTCAGCCACCTTCCTGTGCAAGAGGACCCTCCCTCCCAGGCCCCTCCGTCACCCCATTAATAAGATGGGGCCCTTGTTCATGAGTTCTGCAGCAGAAAAGGAAGAATCAAGGACTTTTCAATAAGAGAGAACTCCCTGGGTGGTTTTGAATAGTTGCTTTTTGTGTGGCAGCGAGGGACTGGTCCTCTCCTCGGCGCCCTGCCCTGCCCGCCTCCCTCCGCTGCTCCGTCTGGAGCCGCCTGCTCCCAGGTCTCCAGATGGATGAGCTTGTTTCTCGGGAGCCCGGGGAGCCTGGTCCTTCATTGTTCCTGCCTTTCCCTCCTGACACCCTCAGCTTAGCAGAGGCCATGGGCAGCCTTTGCATCTCAGGAAAGCTAGAGAATCCCCAAGGTGATGCTAAAAAGGCTTAAACCTGGGGAGTGGGGCTCAGCGTGGAGCACCTGGTCCCTGTCCTGCACCTGGGGGAAACAAAGGCACGCTCCCCGCATCCCTTCCCTGGGTGCTGGGCCTGCTGGCCTCCGCCAAGCTCATGGCCATTGCTTCGCTGCCAGCAGAAGGGACGTGAATGGAGGCGAGGCTGGCCAAGGGGAGATGACAGTGGAAAAGGAGAGACAAGCAAATCCGTTTTATCAGACGCTGCATATCTTAGGAAAGCACATTTCAGCTCTTTTGGCTTTTGGCAAGCTGGTCCTACCCTTTAATTTTCTAATAAAAAGGAATTACGTTTGCTGAAAAGGCAGTAACCAGCTTCGTGTCAGTGTCTTTCGTAGAGACCATAATTCCCGTCTTGGGTGCCTGCCGGCCCAGGGCGAGGGGGTGGGCTCCTGTGGCCAAAGGTGGCGCTGTACAGGGGCCAAGGGGCAGGGACACTAGGGCAGATGGCAGGCAGTGCCATGTGGCTTTGCCCTGCCCACCCTGCCCCGGGCTGGCCTCAAGCCATGGTTCCAGGCTCACCACCAAGGCCCCAAGACTCATAGCAGACACTTAATAAATATTTGTGGCATGAATGAATGCATGAATTTTTATTGCTGAGACCTGGGGAACCTGGCAGGATGCTCGGGGGGCCGGATCTTTGTCAAATGAATGAACGCATGAGTGCATGCATGAATCCATGCTCCCAGAGTCTGAAGTCACCTATCTGGAAGGACTTACCAACCCTGTACCGCTTCCCTGCACCCTCCCCCCAACCACCCCTGGCACTGAATTCACTGGAAACTTGCCAAAAATCATCTTTTTGAAAATACGTGTTTGTTTATTTTTTTAAAGAGAAAACAGAAGTGTGTAAAGTTGGAAGTTCGGGTCCCCAGAGCTCCATGCTTCAATCCCTGGGGTCAGAGGCAGGGACCCCCATCCTTTAGCCCTTCTCCTGTCACTGGGAATTCTGTGCCTTAGGTCCACTTTGGGGTCTCCTCCAGGGGGACCCTTCGGCACACACTGTTCTGTAGCATTGTGGGGCTCCTCAGTCATCCCCCGCCCGCTCGCCGGCCTGGGTCACAGGAAGCACACAGTAGGGCCTTATGTAAGTGCCCTGTCTCTGCAGGGTGGACATGGGGACAGCATTTTTTGCTGTTACAAATACCTTCATTCCAGTCCCAGTTTTAAACAAGCTCCTGTAGGCAGAATACTTACCACAGGTGGGCACGTGATAAATGGTAGCCTTTGTAATTTGGAAGGAATCTGGACTTGGTTCCATGCTCCAACCATCTCTTGTACTCCTTCTGTGTGCCAGGGATCCCCACGGTTCCAGAGGGGTGAGGAGCCCCACCCCCCTGAGCAACAACATCCAGGAGCCCAGCTGCCCTGCCCCCCAGCAGCCCATCACTGTCGGCACCTGGGCACTGTCAGACTCATTTATGCCCCTGGAAATACCAGGGCATGTAGGCAAGCAGATCTCACACACAGCATCCTTTCTGGGGCTAACCCCAGTGTGGAGGTGTAGAGGCAGCCCCGCCGCTCACTGCCCCATGTCCAGCTCCCAGGCACCGTGCCACCACACTTCAGCCAGCAGACATGGGAGCAGCCTGGGGCTCATCCAGCGGGGCACTTGGGAAGAGACACAGAAATGGCCGGCATTCTGTCCTTGGGCCTGCCTGAATCCCAGCCCCTGGGCGTGGTCAGGAATCGGAACTATAACAAGCCCCTCGGGGACTGCTGTATACCAGCCAGGACCGAGAACCAGTACAAGGCGTAGCAGTATCAGGGACATCTGAGGCTGGCCTGATGCTTTCTGCAGCTGGGCAGTGGGAGAGCTGATGGGCTCAGGGTGGGGAGGGGAAGGGAGATGGAAGTGGGAACCAGTGAGGGGACCTGCGGGAGATGTTGTTTATCCTAAGATTCTGGTTTGGGCAGTGAGATAGGTCACCTTTGTGTCCCCTACACAGTTCTTGGCGTACAGTGAATGCTTAAGAGACTTTGCTCACAGACACGAGTGACTTTGTGAATGGCGGCGCTTGTGTCCGTGCTGACTTTGGGGTCCCGGTGGGACCACCAGGATCAGCCCCTTTCTCACTGACAGCCAACTTGTCTGGGGTGGGGGGACCCACTTGCAGTCTGGGGTATTGTGGGTTTCAGGTGCCCATGGTTCAAATGCCAGCCCCTCTGCCCCGCACTGAGCCTCTGTTGGCTGTTCTGTAACCTGGACCGAATCATCTTGGCCAAGGTGGCCATGAGTGGTAGCAGCCAGGGAGGCGCCCCTGCTCGGAATAGGGTCCATACCAGGTGATTTCCCCAGGGTGGCCTTGGTGTGGTTTTCATTCCAAATCATTTCTTTAATTACGGAAGGAGAGACATGATGGTTGTAACTAGAAAAGGAAGAAACGTTAAAGGTACAGGAATAGGTCAGAGTCCCTCTGCACAGAGATTTTCTTGGAGGCCAATACTTTTCCTCGTCTAATGTGGGCCTTTGGATTGTGTGTGTGTGTGTGTGCGCGCGCGCGCGAGCATTTGTGCACACACACACAAACACACTTAAATCTTCGTAGAGCACCTACTGTGTGTGGAACCCGGAGCGTTTAGAGACGACTCAGAGCCCGGCTCTGCCTTTAGGGGGCGCTCTGGGTCCTGTTGGGGAGACTGGAACCTGATAAATTAGCCTTTGAGGGGGAGCCCGCCGTATGTAAGAGGGGGTGCACAAAGGAAGGAGTTCACTGTGGGTGGCGGGGTCGGGTGGGGGGGGAGCAGGAAGGGTTTGACAGGGCCGTGGGGTCTGAGCGGGGCCTGCACAAACGCTTGGAAGTGTTTAGGCACAGAAAAGCAGAGGGGAGCAGGAAAAGCCCTCGGGGAGAGGGAGGGAGGTGGTTGGGGACGCGCGGGCTTTGGGATCCCGGCAGGACTGCCAGGGTCGGCCCCTCCGTGCGAAGCCACCCGTGAGAGCTCGGCGGCGGCGCGCAGCGTGTGTATGCTGGAGACTGGCCGGGGGCGCGGGGGGGCGCGGGGCCCCGGGACGCCTGGGCCGGAGTCTCTGCTTTCTTCTGTAAGTAGTAGGAGCCGCTGCAGGGTTTTAAGCAGGGAAGTGACCTGGTCCGGCGTGTGTATTTGAAAACGGTCTCCATCCAGCAGAGCTTGCAGGAGGGTGAGGGGGCCAGGGAGCCCCCCATCCCGGGAGGCTCGTGCGGTGGTCCGGGGCGCCGCTGAGCAGCGCTGGTGGCCCGGACGTGGCCGGAGGGGAGGGCGGGCCCGGCGGCGGGGGTGGGAGCGGCTGTGCCGGCGGCGATTGGACGCGGGCGGGGAGGGCGGGGTCTGGGGCGAGGACCGGGAATGGACGCCGTGCGGCTCCTGACGTGGGCGGGCGCGACGTGGGGCGGCTGGGCCTGCGGCGCCTTCCTCCCCGGCCGGGATCGGCTCCCAGCCCCGGGGAGCGCCCGGCCCTCAGGCCCCCCGTTCCCCCTTTCCGGGCAGCCTGCCCTCCACCAGCACCTGGCAGACCCGCGCTGCCGACAGCCGCGGGCGGAGGCCTTTGTGCTTTCCAAGTCCTCCTCCAGGGACGCGGGTGATGACCGAGCCGGCAGATGCCCCGCTGGTGCCACTGCCGCCACCCACCACCCTCTGACGCTCAGCTGCTCCCCAGAAAGAAAGACCTTGTCACAAAGGGAGGGAGGGCGAGGACGCGCTTCCGCGACGCAGCCCATCTGGGAGCCAACGTTATTTTCCTGATTCAAGGAAACATCTGTTCCTGCCTCTCCTTTCAGAGTGAGGCAGGCAGCCGACCCAGGACGAGGGAAGCCGCTGGGCTTGTCCCTGGCGCTGGGCAGGAGGGTGGAGGACGTGGCTGAGCCCAGGACCCCGTCCTAAGGGGTTTACAACAAGCCACCACCGTTCTCTGCCCGATTTCCACCCACCTGCTGCCACCTGGCCTGCCCGCCTGCTTCTGTCCCTCTGTGCACTTCTGGTCAGGTGCTTCCACCAGCCCCTAGGTGCCCGTGGCTGTCACCGCCTCCCCTCAAGTACAGGGGCTCCTGGGGCAAGAACCGTGGCCTCCCCCAGAGTGCCATATGTGTTTATCAAGGGACCTCTTCATTATTTCTCACACACACAGCCATGTTTTTTTGAAAGATACGGCTGCCAAACAAACTGCATTTATTACATAATGATTAATTCATTGCCCCCATTTCTTATTAATCAAAGACATCCATAACTGCTTTTTTCCGAGCTTTGGGTGGGGGAGATAGCCAGCAGGGCCTCGAGCTGACAGCCTTCTGGCCCAGAGCAGGGGCACTGCTAGATTTGTGTCACTGAGGCCTCGTTTGGGTAAATGCACGGTACCCCTGAGGTTTCTAGAAGAAATGGAGACAGCTCATGGACCCCACACACATCGCTTCTCCGAGCCCCTGGGGCCACCTGGGATGTTTTATCACCCCCTATCCAGCCAGCTCTGAGCTCAGGCTGGCTACTTGGCACTTGGCCACTGGCTGACCGACGGCTTGGCAGAGGATGAGGGAAAAGGAGTAGGCCTGTCCCCGTCCCTGGAAGCTGCCATTAGTGGCAGCCCGGGAAGGAGATGGGAGCCTGGGCTGAGGTCAGGACTGCTCTGGGCAGAGTTGGAGGGCACTGACAGAGCACTTGCTGTCCTGGCAAGCCGGTCCTGGGCACAGAGGCTGAGAATCTTGGGGTTCCAGGGCATTTGAGGCGCTATCCTCTCACCTCCCAGGGGCAAATCAAGCTTGTGTTTTTAGCTCATGGGATACATGAGGGGTCTGAGGTCGGGCCAGTGCCATCCACCCCTTCTTTATCCTCTCATCCAACACCGACTGTATGGCCTGGCATCCACCACGAAACGTCCCTGACCTCAAGGTGTTCACAGTCTAGTGGGGGTACATGCAGATGCCCGAATAAGTCATTGCTGGCTCATGTGGTGTCAAGCCACGGGTTGCCCAGGAAGGTAGGGACCAAACGAGAAGGCACCTAACCTAAACCGGGCTTTGTGGTCAGGGAAGCCTTCCCAGAAGAGGTGCTATTGCTAAGTGCCATTGGTTAAGTTTTGGTTTTGTTTTTTTTTGGGGGGGGGGTCCTGCTTTTTAAATAACTGCTTTGTGCCACATGCCATTAGGTGCTTTTCACATACGTTGTCGTGTTTAATTTGCACCAACAACCCTGTGAGGTAGGAAATAGCTTCTGCATGTTCTCGATGAGTAAGCTAAGTATCAGAGGGGAGGTTGCTTGGCCAACTCACTCAGCCAGGATTAGAACTCCAAGTGGTTCTTAAAAGATGACAGAAAAGAAGTTAGGGGATGGGAGGTGAGTCTGGCATGCCTGGCAGAAGCAACAGCAAGTGCAAAAGCATGGCAGTGGGAGCTGCTGGGGCATGAAGGTGTGTAATGCTAGAGTAAGCAGAGGGGGGCTTGAGTCATGGAGAGCCTTCAATACTGGCAGCGGAGAGCTAGGGAGCCACAGCAGATATGTGAGTTGGGGCAACGTCCCACTGCAAGGGGCTCCAGTGGTCTCACTGGGGCCTCCAGCTCCGAGGGAGACCTCCCCTGCCTGCAACCCCCTGCCTGCCTGTCTCCTTTTAGTTACCTGGCGACAGGCATACGTCCCAGATCTGCTATGTCTTTTCCTGCATCTGACCTCAGGAGACAGCAGTCAGGCTGGCATCAAGCATCAGGGAAATGCCCAACACATCAGCCCCCCGGGGGCCTCCTGGACCTCTCCACAAATCCTGCAATGCCCATATCAACTGTCCCTGTCCATAAAGAGATTGAATGGTGGCCAGCATCTGCCCGTCGGCAGAGAGTTCCGCTCTTAGCACCAGCTTGCTGAGCTGCCTCCAGGGACGGTCCCGCCCGCCTCCCCAGAGAGTCAGCACTTCCGCTGCTGCCTAATGGCTCTCCCGGCTGGAGACGATCCTTGATATTTAGCCCTCGTGTCAGGAGCCTTAATAGCAGCAACTCTCCCTCCCTGCTCCTGCCTCCTGAGCCCCAGAGACAGCCCTGCTCACCTTCTGAGCTGACCACCCCTCCCTGCCCCCCAGGCATCAGAGGCCTTTCTGCCCACTTTGGGCAATATCCCGAATGAACAAGCACCCAGCAGCACCTTGCCTGTGGGGTTTTCTCCTCCGAGATCCGGAGATGCCCTGTGAGGGAGTGTTATTAGTTATTAGTGTGGCCTCCATTTAAAGATGAGAATACTGAGGCTCAGAAGGGAGCCACAATGATGACAGATCACTTGGGCCTCATCTTTCCTCCTCTTGGTTCCAGGAGATGGCCCGTGTTCCCTCAGACCCCCAGGACCTTCACCACTACTGGTCTCTCTACCTGGAGCTCTATCTAGACTCCCTCCTCTCTCTTTTAGATCCCATCTCGGGGAAGCCTCCATGTCCCAGTACCCCTGCCCTTGGTATTTACTAAGGACGGCCTTCTTCTGCACACTAAGTAGTCTCCAGAAGGGCAGGACTCACCCCCTCTGCATCCCTAGCACCCAGTATGGGACATACAGGCCCTCAAAAATATTCATTGAAGGAGTAAATGAGCAAATGGGTAAGTGAATCCATGTGCTAGTTAGGATAAGGCTAGTTGCAGTAACAGACACACCCTAACATTTCTAGTTTATTCTCCGTGCGTGAGGGTAGCGAGAATTTCTGGTTGGTGGACGGTTTCCTCCATGGGGCGAGGGCTCTTAGCCTTCCCCTGTGACCTCACCACGGTCCTCACGGCTGGAGTGGGTGCATCATTCCTACTCACATTCCATTGGCTGGAATTCAAGTCATGTGACCATGCCCGGTTGCAAAGGAGAGTGGGAAATGTAGTCCAGCTGTGGCTCTGCGGCAGGATGTCGGTTTTGTCGAATCCAAAGCCCTCCCGTTTGGGTTACTCTTTAACCACCAGAGCCAACCTTTACTGAGTCCTTACCGTGGTCGTAAGCGCTTTTCTCACGTTGGCTCATTTCGTTTGCCTAACAGCCCTGCCAGGCGGGCATTATTACTGTGCCTGTTCACAAATGAGGAGGCTGAGGTTTAAATGCTCTGTGAAGGGGCAGAGCGGATTCAAGGACCCTGCCTTGCTTCCTTCAAGTCTACCTGTCGGAAGTCCCTCCGAGAAACACACCACCGGTGTCCGGGGGAGACTCTCATTCCCAAGCCTTTGCACAGGTTTGTGCGCACAGCGGGAAGGCACACACGTGGCGACCAACTCTTGGCTGTCCACTCTGGGTTTTGTCTCCCAGCCCCTTATGAATTGCAGGTGCTCTCCGGCTGGCTTTTCTGCCACTTAGCAGCAGTCCCCTGCCTCTCACCCCGTGCAGAGAAAGGACAAATAGCCCTGGTGGGAGAGCTGCAGGGGGACGTTGGTCAGGGCTGTGATCCGGTCTGTTTGGAGGATAGCTCTGGGGAGTGGCATCCTCCCAAGCCAGGGAGCCCAGGCTTCCCGGAGGAGGTGACATTCGATTGTCCCTTGAAGGCGAAGGTGGTAGTTTGTCAGATTGAGAGATAGGAAGGGCATTCCAGGCGGAGGTAACAGCTCATGCAAAGAAAGGCTGAGGGAGTCTGGCTTCTTGGCTCCTGTCTCTGCCTTCCCCTCTAGAGCCAGGTTTGTTACCCAGACCAGTGACCCAGTTCCTTCCAACCAATGCTGAAGAGGAAATGTCTCCTAGTCTGTGGAGGAGAAGAGGAGGCATGGGAAGAGAAGAAGAGGAAGGAGGAGGAGAGGGGACACCATGAAAGGAAGAAGGTGAGGAGCAAATAATTGACTAGGCTGAACACCTGCTGAGTTCCTCAGGGGGCCTGGACCTTTTTGCTGTCACCTCGGGCCTCGTCTCCTCTTCTCCCCTTGGTTTACTCAGCTATTGGACACGGTGGCCTCCTTATTCTCCATCATGCACACTGATGCCTCAGGGCCTTTGCACTGGCTGTTTGCTCAGGCTCTGACTCCAATGCTCTCACCACAGATAGCCATGCAGCTGATTTCCTCTCCCCTTCAGACTTACCTCAAATGTCACCTCTTAACGAGACCTACCAGATCATCCTATTTAAAACTACAAACCATCTCTCCCACATTCCACTCTCCTTACTGTTTTCTCCAAAGCACTTGGTCACCTTCTAATGTCCTGTACACTTTACATATTTGTTTTTGTTTGTTGGCTGCCTCCCTTTCCCCACCTCCCTACAGTATAATCCTACCCCAGGGCCGGAATGTTTTTTAAGTAAACTCTACCCCCAACGTGGGGGCCGGAACTCACCACCGCAAGATAAAGAGCCCCATGCTCCGCCGATGGAGCCAGTCAGGTGCCCCTGGATTAGCCCCTGAACACAATTGGCGCTCAGTAAGTGTTGAAATTAATGAGTGAGTTCAGCCCTGGGCAAATTGTGACCCCATTTCAATGACGAAGGAGTGGAGGCCCGGGGTCTCGCGGCCACGTGGTGGGGGGCGGCCCAGCGTAGTGCGGGAGGTATATCTGCCAATCTCTAGCATCCTGCTCTCATTGTCGGAGGGCCGGTCCCACGACAGGGCGCGGGGCGGCGCGAGGGCGCAGGTAGTCATGGTTACAGCGCCAGAGACGCCTTGTATTTCCTGCCTTTTGTGTTCGCACGAGCCCCAGCCCCCAACCCGGGCCGGCGTCCCTGATTAGCCGTCACGCTGCGGAGGGGCGGGGCGGCCCCAGGAGCCCCGCCCGGCCCCGGAAATGGGCGGGGCTAACCCGTGTGGGCGGGGCACCTGGGCGAGCCGTGTCACTCCTCAGCCGCGCGCGGCCCGTGATTAACAAGCCGGCGCGGCCGCGCGCGCGGCTGGAAAAGGGCGGGGCTTCCGGAACAGCAGCCCTGGGAGCTTGGTTTGGGGGGGTGAGTGCGCCATGATGGCGGCCCCCGACAAAGGGCGTCTGGTGCCCGCGGCTCTGCCTCTTGTAGTTTTCTCTGGCCCCCCGGGGTCTTGAGAGTGAGATGCCCGACTGCGCCAGCACTTGGTGGTCCACCCCCGCTGACCTGTCCCTAGTGGCCAACCTGCCCCAGGGGCTGACCATCATACTTCACGCGCTGGCCTCTGCCGCCCCTTCCCACCGTAGGGCCTTCGCACCCCATTCTCTGTTCCTGGGCACTCTACTTCCCTTTCCCTGGCCCATTCCTCACTCCTCAGGAAGCTTTCCACGTAGACCGCTTGCCCAGTTCTGCTTAACAGCTCGTCTCCCTTGCAACTGTACCTTTATTTGCGCCTCCTCCTCCCGCACCAGACAGAGTGCCATGGGGTGGGCGAGGGGGGCTGTCTGCGGTCTGGCACACAGTAGGTGCTCAATTTGTATTGTTGAATGAATCCATTCATCAGGCTGCCCCGGAGGCCTCCTTGGCAGGCTCCGTGCTGGATGCTGGGACTTGGGAGAAAGGGAGACAGATGCTCCTTCACTCCTTAGACACAGAAGAGCTTGTGTCCAAGGCCAGGCCATGGGGTGAGTGTCTGGCCTGGACCCCAGGCCAGAGGAGCCTGGTTTGGTGTGTGCCCCTGGTGAATGGCCCACTGTGTTGGCCAGATGGGGAGCCCTGGGGCTGGCCCTAGCAGGCAGCCGTGAAACAGAAATGAGCTGGTGAGGGCTGCTCAGCACACGTTCGGGTTAGGGCCAGAGACTGACTTCTGCTTTGTGGAGCACTCACCCTGCCCTTCCCTGGCTTGACGGGATGCGTGTGACATAACCTCCACAGCTGTACCCCCACGGCACTCTGACAGCAGAAAGGGAGCTGAAGTCATGAAATCAGTTATACAGTTATCCATGGATATGTTTTTTAGGTTTTGATGGACTGTGGGGTATATACGTTGTTCCCCACCAACACCAAAAGAAAAAATACAGCATACAGCAGAGCCAGCCACAAGATAGTATTAAATCAGAGCTTCAGCAGCTTGGGAGTGTGTATCAGGGGCAAGTTCATTTACATATCTTAAGGGGTGGGGCCCGGGAATCACCCCTTTTTCAAGCCTGTGTGGTTTTGATGCTCAGAATCTTAAATCCAGGGGTGCCTGGGTGGCTCAGTCACTTAAGGGTCTCTTGATTTTGGGTCAGGTCCTGATCTCAGAGTTGGCCTCTGACCTGGGCGTGGCGTGGAACCTGCATTAAGATTCTCTCTCTCTCCTTCTCCCTCTGTCCCTCTTCCTCAACCCCTCCCCCCTCCAAAGAAAGATGAAATCCTTAAAAAAAAAAAATAGAATCTTAAGTCCAGTTTTTGAGAAATGGAATGGCAAATGTTCGTGTCCCTGAACACATTCAAACCCTTCCCCAGGCTCTAGCGAGACCCCTCTACCACTCTTTATCCCAGACCCTGGGCCCAGATTCAAGTCTAGACTCCACGAACTCTGAGCCCTTTGGGAATTGGAAAAAAAGTTCTGCATTGTCTTCAGAAAAAAATGTGCCTGTGCACCCACATACACACACACTTTGTATTTGATTTCAGGAAGTTCTCACACCTGGCTTGAGTGGTCTGAAAAGCAGGAGAGACCTGTTTGGGGAAAGGCCTCCATGATGACACCTGAACTTAGGGCCAAAGGGCACAGTTGTACATTGCACAAGGGTTCCTGGCAGAAATCCAGCCTGCACTCCACTAGCTAAGCTGTGCAGCCTGGCACCTGGGGTGTCTTTCCCTATTTTGTACAAAGGCATCATATAGCATGCCCTAACCCCCATCTTCGCTTGCCCTCCTGCCTCCCATGACAGTTCAGGTTAGTGGCACTAATGAAGTTACAGAAATTATGCACATCATTGCTGACTAGAAGACCTTCCATAAGCCCCATCATAAAAGCCGCAGCAAATGACCCAGCAGCCCTCACCCACTAACACTTGGTTCCTGGTGCTTCTAGAATCCTGGGCTTTTACTGGGCAGTGGTTGAGAGCTGCCCACAGGCTTCGCTTGGGATAGGAAAATGGTCAGGGCAGCTGGGCCTGTGTCTCAGCAGAGAGTGGGGAGGAGAATAGTAGGTAGGGGAGCACCTAGCATGTAAATATTCACCCAGTTGACATTGAGGGACTCATTGGGTCCATTCTATACATCAGGAAAACTGAGGCTCTGCGGAAGGTGGTCTTTTAGGGTGGAGAAGATCTACCTATCTGGGGAGACTTGATGAACGAAAGCTCTGGAGTGGGCCAGAAAGGAGCCAAGGAGGGGGAAAGGCAGTCGCTCAGGCCCTGCCTGACCACACCTCACACCCTGCAGCCGGCATTCTGGAAGCCTTCCCTGACCTTTGGACTGGTTAGAGGCCTCCTCTGGGCTCGTGCAGCCTGGGCTTTCCTGTCACAGTGCTGCCACCCTGGTTTGGCAGGCCTGTTTATGCACTGTCTCCCCAGCAGCCTGGCAGCACCCCAGCGCTGATCTGAGAGCCCTAGACACAGGGCCTTGGCACACGGTGTAAAATGCAGCTTTGCTGAATGAACGAGTGATAAGTGGCTGATGAAGTGGGCTCAAGGCTCCTAGCAGCTTGGCTTCATGACCATCATATGAGAAGGCCTGGCAAGCGGGGTTGGTGAAGGCGGCAAGACGGGGAGGCCTGGGGTGGGAGGAGCTGGAGCAGGAAGGAGAGGCTCAGACTTGGGGTTACACAGGCCAAGGGGAGCATCGGGCACCGGAGCCGACTGCAAGGGTGAGTTGGCATTTCCTGTTTGCCCAGGTCCCGGCGGCCACCCTCAGTGACTTCCCATCCCAGCTCAGCCTGCCGGAGGGCAGCAGAGCCCAGACCAGGAAGCTCGGGGAGGCCAGAGGCTGCCACACCCCTGAAGCAGAGCTCTCCACGCCGGGGTCCTCTCTCCTGGAGACCCTCAGACCCTCCCCACCTACGGGCTGCACACAGCCTCCTCAGGGATCCCCGCCCTCTGGGGACTGAAGATGTTGGGGGTCCATGATCGCTTAAGGCCCCCTCCGCAGGCAGCGCTCTCAGTCACCATCAGTCGGGGTTCCCACCAACAGGGGTGCTTTCCTGAGCCAGGAAAGGGGGCACGCCCCCACACACAGGCGCGCGCGCGCACACACACACCCCATCTCTTCTTCCCTGCTCATCTCTCCTAGCCTGGGCCTAGCCATGCCCTCCCCGAGCCCTTCACCCACAGATAGGACTGAGTCACTTCGTGGCTCTCCGAACAAAGCCCAGCTCCTGATCCGGCACCTGGCACTCCGCAGTCCCCCCCCCCCAGCCTCTCTTGCAGATAATATAATCAGTGTGACTCTTGGGGTGTCCTCCAGCTGGAGACCATGTCCCATTCTTCCGTGTCCCCAGCATGTGCCCCACAGGACCTGCCTCAGAGGAGGGCCTTAGAGTAGTTGGTGAGTGAGCGATACTCAGTTCCTGCAGGGGCTGACTTCCTGGAGGAGTCGGACAGGGGGTGGGGGGCTGGCAAGGCAGACCTCCCCGGAGGTCTCCTTACCTCCAGGGAGAAGCCTCTGCCTTGGGGCTCAGCCACCCTGTCAGCACCGGAGAGCCCTCCATGCCCCCAGTCCTTGCCTGAGCCCCAGCCGCTCTGGAGGGTCAGGAGGGCCAGGGCTGCCTCCTTGGGGTATGGGTGATTAAGAGCCTGTGGGTAGGTCTGTGTGTCCTGGCTCCCCTTGGGATGGGAGCTGCAGGGTCCCCACTTGAGGGCACTCTGGAGTCTAGCACACTTAAGAGCCCAGCGCAGGCCCTGAAGTGGCGGGTGCCCGGGGACGCCTGGGTGCAGCAGGAGTGAATGAGTGGGGGGATGAAGCCCGTGACTGTACCCATGCCCTTGCACCCCGCTGCTGAGCCCCATGCCCTCAGGCCGCCCTGGTTTCTGGGAGGGCTCAGGGAGGGCTCCACACAACACACAGAGGCAGTGTTCCTTCCTTCCTTCCTTCCTTTATGCATTCAGCTCAGTGCCTGGCGAGCACCTGCTGTATGCCAGGCTGTTCCAGGTGCTAAGGGCACAGTGGTGGTCAGCACATACAAAAGCCCTTGTCTGTGAAGCGGATGTGTGAATGGGGGACCCTGAAAAAAGCAGGTGAGCCAGTCAGTGATGAAGCAGGAACGTGGGATGGGCGGCCGGGGAGAGGGGGCTGCTGTAGAGTCGGTCAGAGCAGGCCTCTCTCTCTGGGGTGAGGGGCTTAGCCAGCAAGGATGGTGTTCTGGTCACGGTTATGGTCACTGTTATTAACAGCTCTGCAGAGTTTGTGGGCCCTCACGTGCTGCCCCAAGAGGGTGTCTGTGGGGGACGGGGTGTCGCTCTCCTCCTACGGGCCCCATAGCTACTGGTGGGTCCGCACCAGGCCTGTGCCGAATGCTGGGCAGCGGATCCCTGCAGGGGGAAATGGAGGCCAGGGAGGGGCAGAGTTCTCCCATCTGCTTGGAGTGGTGGTCGTGCGGGCTCCTGCATGCGTTCAGGGCCTGAGGAATGAGGCAGGAATGAGCCCAGACACACCCCCATTTGTAAGTGGGAGATGACGTGACTTTTGGGGACAGAGCTGTGGAGGTGAGGGGGTGTCATCTGGGTGTTGGGACACCCCCCCCAGGCCCAGTTTCTCTGGCCCAAAGACCGGGGTCTTGGGGATCCAGGGAGGAGAGAGCCCGTCCGGCTGCTGACTCAGGGAAGATTTCCTAGCCTGGCCTAAGAGGCCAAGGAGGGTTGGAAGAGGCGGGAGAGAATCCCAGATGAAAACAGCAGCATGGGCAAAGGCTTGGTGGGAAAGCCCAAAGGGAAGGCACCCCCTCTAAAACCAGCTCAATTTGGGGTCACCTCCGCAGGGGAGCAGCTTTGCCACACGTGGGGGTGGCCTGAGCCCAAGCTCCGGTGTGTGTGCGGGCATGTGTACAGGGGACCCAGCGGCCACCGTGGGGCCGGGCCTCCTGCATCCAGGACGGCGCCCCACGCCCCTGCCCCCTCTCCCCCCGCTCCAGCCCCTCAGGCTCTGAGGAGCCGGGCCAACGGCCCTGCTTCCTGCCCAGCCGGGCCGCCTGCTCTCCAAGGGAGGATACTTTTCCCCCCCGACTCAACAATAACCACCACTGGCAGCTAAGCAGAAGGGAAGTTGCGACTTGCATTTTGCCTTCTGAGCGCCTGTAATCAGCCCCACACAGCCCCCGCCACAGGCGCCCATCAGCACCGCTTCCGGAGACTACTTGAGATACACCTGCTCACGCTAAAAGGAGAAGCCGTAATCCATCAAAACAACCCCGGGCGCAGGGCGGGAGGGGCCGGGACTTAGTTTCTCCTCCCGTTGGACCCAGGCGGCATCGGGCACCAGGTCACATGGCTCCGTGGCTTCTCCCCTCGGGCCTCAGTTTCCCTCCTGGTCTGTCAAAGGTGGGGGAGGGGGCGAGGCACGAGCTCCCAGCTCACGCCTCTGGGCCTCCTCCCTCGCCCCCCCCCTCATCTCTCCCTTTCCAGAGACATTATAAATCAAACAGCTTAGAACGTAAGGCATCAAAAATTCTGAAACCTTCATCTATTATTAACGCTGACAGTAAATTCCCCCTCCGAGCGTTTTACATAGCAACTGTTACCAAGACTCGCTGGTGGAGATGCTGCTCCAGCCCAACGCATCCCACAGCTCCGGGCGGGATGGCGGCCTCACCCCAGCCTCTACCCAACCGGCCGCCACCTGGGCACCAGCCAGCGGCTCCCCCAGGGGGCGGGGGGGAGCCCTCGGCAGGGGAAACAGTTGGCTTCCTGCTGAAAGGGTGTCCGGGCTGCTCTTGGGGAGCCCTGCGGAGGGGCCTGGCAAGACTCAGCTCTTGCCCAGGCGGGGAGAAGGGGGCCCCCAAGGCCCTTCGAAGGCAGCCCGAGCCTCCCCTCCCTGCCGCCCTGGTGAAAGGCACCCAGTGAGGTGGAGGACGGGAAAAGGCTTCGTAAACTGTAAAGGGCTGTGCAGATGTTGTTTACCGACTCACCCACCTGTCAGCGAGACGCTCCTGAGTGCCTGTTTGTCTGCAGGCGGTATCTGGGCACCGGGGATTTAAAACAAAGACAAAAGGCCCAGTCCCCGTCGCGTCCGGTTTGGTAGGAGACAGACTTGTCAACCCTTAATTGCATTGAGTGCGATAATCAATGTGTGTTTGAAGAGCAGGAATGGGAGGGGCAACTCACCAGATCTGGGGGAGGGTAAGGGATCAGGAAGAGCTCTTCCCAGGAGCCGGCACCTGGGCAGGGTTCTGAAGGATGAATAGGGGTGGGTCCGCCTGTTCTGGAGACAGGGACTAACATATGCAAAGGCCCAGGGGCATGAAGCAGACCCGTTGGCCGGTGGACTATAAGCTGACCTGTTTTGGTGGAGGAGAGGACCTGGGGGAGGGACCAGGGGCCAGAGGGTACAAGACCTTGGATGCAAAGCTCAGAGTGGGGGTGGTTATTTCAGGACACTGGGGAGCTATGGAAGATTTTAGACTAGGGAGGAACAAAGTCGGATCTGGGCCTGCAGAAGAGCCATAGATGTCGTCTCTCTGGTTCCAGTTCAGGGACGCTGGGGTGGGTGAATCGCTCCCACCTGCAGGTGCTGCCGTTAGCACCCTCGTCATCGTCCTGGAGAGGGGAGACCACTTGCTAGGCATGAAGCAGAGGCCCCTCTCCGCAGGCTGTTATGAGGCACTTACTGTATGCCCAGCCCCGTGTTGGGCCTGCGGTCTCTGCCGTGGGGAACTTGTCATCACAGTGGCGGGGGCGGCGGGGGGGGCGCGCAGATCAGTACAGACTCCACAAGGGAAGCGAAGCGTGGGCAGGATGTGAGGCCTTTGCTCGTGGGGCCGGCCAGGGCCCAGGTGAGGGTCTGGGGGGTTACCTGGAGAAGCGCAAGCCCCCCCGGGCAGGGAGCCTACAGGGTGCTTCCCACAAGTTCTCTCACTTGCTCTGTGGTGCTCCAGAAAGCAGGACACAAACGGGGACGCAGACTTCAGCCCAGCCAAGAGGAGGCGTCAATTGGCAGAGTTCCCCCCTAGTGACGAATAATATACGTTCATTGTGGAAAATTCAGCAAATAGACAAGAGGCTCAGGAAAATAAGGCTCCCCTGGGACCTTTACCACCTGCCGATGGCCGGGTCACATTTTGGGCCCAGTTGCTCCAGAACCAGGCAGTTACAGATTTTTTTTTAAGACCGAAGTGGCATCATAGTCTTGCTGCATCCCTGTGGTGACCTGCTTTTCTCACTTAATGCATTGGGAATAGTTCTCCATGTCCTCACGTATCCAGGGGTGAAGGTTGCCAAGAGCTGAGCCACCCGGAGGGGACCCAGCTGACCTAGAATGTCCGGTGCTTGTTTCGGGGGCAGAAGCCTCAGCTTTCCTGCTGCTGCACCCAGCACCCAGCACCCAGCACAGAGGCTAGCACCCAGTAGGTGCTGACTGAAGAATTCTAGAAAGAGGTGAGCACTCCATCCCCAGAGGTGAGTGAGCAGAAGTTGGGTGGAGCCCACAGGGATGCTGTGATTTAGCTCTGGGGTTAAATTGAGTCTGGGGGTGAGATCTGTGCTTACTAAGGGCTCCCACTGATTAGGGTAGAGGGGGTAGGGTGTTCAGGGAGGGCATCCTGGAGGAGGCGGCCCGTGGACCATTACAGAAGGGAAGGAAACGCATAACGGTCCATTCACTCACTTCACAGACATTTGCTAAGGGCTCCCTCCTGGTCAGAACCCTGTGTGGGCAGGCCTGGAGATCTTGACGAGGTTCTGCCCCCACCGTGCTGCCAGGTTTGGGGGAGAGACGGACGAGTGCCCAGGACATGTGAGTGTATGTTCAACACTATGGTGATCAAAAGGTAGACAGTGAGGGCCCAGCGACCCTGAGGAAAGCTTCAGGAGCCAGAGATCCGGAGGAGGCTTGGCATCAAGGCCAAAGTCACCCAGACTATACCCAAAAGTTTGGCTCAGTCCAGTACCCCTTGGCCTTTTGGGAGCTTCTGGGTGCTGGGGGTTGATGGCAGCTCAGTTGGAGCCCTGGCCCCAGGTTTCCCTGCTTTGGAGAGGGGCCCCTGCAGCCCATTGCCCACTCCCAGAGCCCCCACCCAGAAGCCAGATAGCTTCTCAGAACCAGAGGTGGAAACCAGCTGTGTGGCCGGGGGCAGATCCCTTAACCTCTCTGAGCTTTGGTTTCCTCAGCTGCCAAATGGTGGCACCGTCCACCCAGCCCCAGCCGCCCAGGGCCACACCGAGAAAGGCCCCAGGGAGAAGCCCTCACCTCCCAGAATTTGGGGATTGGCTTATGGGAGGAGCAGTTTGGCCACAAGGCATGGCTGTGGGGAGATGGCAGGAGGAGCCCGGGAAGGAGCCCCGACAGATGGCCCCATCCCCAGAGCCCCTGGAGCGTCCTCGAACTGCGTGCTTGGATGGCAGTGGCCCATGGCGGTGAAACCAGCCTGTGTCTTGGAGTCCTGGGTTCAAGTCCTAGCTCCCCCATTTCCTCTCTGTATAACCTTGGGCTAGTTCCTTGTCCCCGCTGTGCTCAGCATCCACATCCACCAGCACTCTTCCTTAGCTTTCTCTGAGCACCTACTGGGTGCCCGGCATGGGGCGGGGGGCACGGTGAGGGAAGCAGAAGCGGCAGCTCGCTGGGAGGCAGATACCGTCAGACGGCGACGGGCCAGTGACCGATGAGACAGTGGACGGTGGGGGGGCCTGGGAGGGAGACCGGGAAGGTGTCTGTTGGGAAGTCACAGCGAGAGTTGAGAGTTGGTGGTCTTGAGCTGAGGTAAGGAGACCTGCTACTACTAGCCTGGTGCCAGGCAGACTAGGAGGGGGAGGCACACCCCAGGATCGTGCCCGGTGTGTTCGAAGGTTGGGGGGAATGAAAGAGCTGCTAGGTGCACAGAGCTCCTCGGGGTGTCCAGTTGCTGGGGCACGAGGTTTGGAAGCTGGGAAGGTGGGTGGAGGTCACCCCTGAATGCCAGGCCAATGAGGTAGGGACACCGTCTCCTGGGTGCCAGGGGGCTGGGAGGGGTCTGAGCAGGGGGCAGGGCTGAGAGAAAGATGGCAGAGTCTGAGGAGGGAGAGCAGATTCAGGAGGTGGGCCAGCAGGTGCAGGCTGAAGGGAGGGAGGACTCCCGGGGCCCAAGGACCTGCAGGCTGAACCAGGAACTCGTGAACGTAAGGATGTCCCGGAACCTGGGAGTAGCCACAGGCTTCACTCCCCGCCTCGGGCCCTGTGCTTGGCTCAGGACTGGGACCCTCTGCCTCATGGAGCTTACCATCCTTGGGGCAGACTGACAAAAGGTGAGTCAACAAATACGTGAGGGAGGTGATTTCAGAGAGTGGGAAGGGCTGTGGGGGTGGAGGGCTCCCTTAGGTGAGCAGTCAGGGAGGGCTTCCAGGAAGAGGCGGCTTTTGGGCAGAGATTTGGGGGCCCAGGCAAAGGGAAGGGTGTGTGTGCAAAGGCCTGGAGGTCAGGGCCTGATGTGCACAAGGAGCCAGTGGCTGGAGAGCATGTGGGGGCGGGGAGCTGGAGAGGGGTGGCCTCACATGGAACAGTGCAGGCTGAGCCAAGGGGTTCAGTCTGACCCGAGGGGAAGTTCTACACCCCTGGCAGCCAGGGAGCCCCCCACACCAAGGCAGGAAAGCTAGCCCACCATACTAGCTCTCCTGTATGATTTTGAGCAAGCAGCCCACCCTCTCTGAGCTTTCAAGCTCTCCCGTGGCAGTGCAGAGGAAGAGGGGTACGCACTCGGAGCCCTCCCTGCTGTGACTGGCTGGGCATTTGGGACTCGTGGGGAGGAGCAGGTAGAGACAATTCAGTGGAATTAAGAGGGGTCCTAGGGACACAGGGGGTCCAGGAGGCCTTTGCTTCCATGGCCGATTGGCTCCCTGATGCACCCCCAGACTCTTGCCCACGCGTCTCCCATTCAGCCCTGTCCTGTCACCGGGCTGGAGCAAAACACAGCCAAGGTTCCCCCAGGGCTACCCAATGATTGGCCACTCTGAAACTCTGCTGCCCTGGGAGGTTCCCTGGCAGCACTCCTAGCTGGGAATCCGAGGCCAGTGCTGAGCTGGGATCACTTATCACGTGGCCTCAAATGGAGGCCTTTCGGGGGGAAAAAAAACATCCTTTCCGTGGGGTTCCAATCTATATCATCTAAAATAGGTTAATCGGCAGCACCGTTTCCCCCCAGGGGCCCCCAGATCCTTCCTTGTACCCCCCAACTTTCCCCAGCCAGCAGGAGGTCCTCTGGTGGGGGTGGCGGCCCACAGAACCGTGAGTAGGGAGGAGAGGTGTAAGACCCGCTGCAGGAGCTGCAGGAGTTGGCGCAGGAGCCTGGCCACTGCTGGGAGGGGGCCTGGAGAGCCACCAGGCTCACAGCCTCCCGGCTGCACCTGGCTTTGTGATCGCTCAAGTGGGAGCTGCCTTTGAGGTCCCCCCTGAGGAGCTGGAGGTCACGTCTGTGTGTCTTTATTCCCCTCCTTGCTTGTTCTCGTGGGAAATAATGATTGCTCACCAACTCAACGCCTGCCTTCAAGGAGCCGCGGAAAGCAGCAAGAGAGGGGGATTCGGCTGGGGCCACGGGATCGAGGAGGGGGAGCCACCACATGCGGCAGTCTGCCTGGGAGGCAGGGCGGGGGGGGGCATGCCGGGGAGTGCCAAAGACACAGGACATGAAAAACAAAAAGCAACAACAAAACCCAGTGTGTTTGTACAACTGATGTCCCAGCACACTCACAGCCAGAATGTTTCCAGTTCGCAAAGCCGGAGAGGTCAGGGAACAGGCCACAGAGAGCCTTGAATGCCCGGTATACTAGGCCGGATGGGCTAGTCGTGCCGCATAACGAACATCCCCGAAAGATTGGCACCTTCAAACAGGGTTTATCCCTCGTTGGTGCCGTGTCTGTGACCAGACAGCAGAGGGACAGCTCACTGCTGTCACCGAGGGATCCAAGCAGACGGTGCAGCAGCCTTCTGGAACACTTGCGTGCCACAGAGGGAAAGAGACGGAGGCATATGGGTTTGTGCAGTTCTTCCCTAAACCAGCACTTGTCACTGTCACTTGAATTCCATTGACCAACACGGGTGCCCCCCCCAATACCCTGACTTCTTGGGGGACGGTGGGGGAAGGGGAGACACGTGCCACCCATGGCCGAGACGACGAGGAAGTATTTGGTGGCGTGCCGACATTGACCACACAGGCCAAGACGGGTTCTGTACTTCACCCCGAGCCAAGTGAGGAGCCTCGGGAGGCACTGAAGAAAGGAGGCTGAGGTCTCTGTTTTAATTTTGAACTTTTGATTAACTTGCGTACAGAGAAGGGCACAAATGAACAGCCCGTGAATTGTTACCAACTGAACACTCTTGTATATAACAGGCACTCAGAGCGACAGAAAGGGCAGCACCAGCCCCCCAAGTCCCAGGTGCCCCCACCCGGGGCACCGCCCACCCCGGATCCGTCCGTCAGCTTGCGAATTTCATCCCGAGGCAATCTCAGCGACCTGATTTCTTTACTCGGCAAGCGGTTCTGCCCGTGTTGTGTATGGCACTTGTCTTTTCCCGTTGCTGTGTAGTATTCTAGTGTGTGCATACGCCAGTGGGTGCCTTCCACCTTTGGTGAACGTTTGGGTAGTTTACAGTTTGAGGATCTTAGAAGTAGAGCTGCCGCGAACATTCTAGAACACATGGTTTGTGTTCCCGCTCACTGTGTGCCTGGAAGTAGAATTGCCATGGTCTCATGGTATTTAAGGGGGCCCCTGTGGGCACTGGGGAGACACCAAGAGAGTGAGCCAGGCCAGGAGCCAGAAGACGGGTGAAGGGTGGGGCCAGGCCCTCAGCCCCCTCAACTTCAGAATCCAGATGCATCCCCAGTGCAGCCTCATCATCCACAGGACCGGGCCACCTATATTGTAAACATAAGATGAAAATCGCGTAGGGGCGCCTGGGTGGCTCAGTCGTTAAGCATCTGCCCTCAGCTCAGGTCGTGATCCCAGGGTCCTGGGATCGGGCCCCGCATCGGGCTCCCTGCTCAGCAGGGAGTCTGCTTCTCCCTGTCCTTCTGCCCCTCACCCCCACTCGTGCTCTCGCTCTCTTTGCTCTCTCAAGTAAATAAATAAGATCTTTAAACTAAAAAAAAAGAAAGAAAATCACATATAGTCGGCACCCCCTAAAATCCCGTTAAAAAGAAAAAACAAAGCCCACACACAGGGGGCCGCGTGCTCAGCCCCAAACGACAGCCTGCAGGCCTTAACCGCACGTTCTAGTACGCAGGCAAGAAGAATCCTATCATATTTTAATGCATGGCGCTCACACCTGCCAGGCGCATGTGTGAGGAGCACCCCCACCCCCAAGTCATCCAGTTGTGCCTCCTCACCCACCTGACGCGCAGGAAGCCTGAGGCCATCCAGTGAGTCAGCAGAGGGGACTCCCAGGGGAGCCCGGCTGGTTGAACCTCCCTCTGCTCCCTGCCCCGGGCTGCGCAGGACCAGGGGTCCCGGGTCATTTGCTCACAGGGTGCTGAGACTTGCCCTGTTACTTCTTGGGGTGACATTTCTTAATAGACGAGCCAAGAGAGGCTAATTCTTTGCCCAAAATGAAGCCAGGAGAACAGTGGGGTTTTAGGCTTCGGCCATTGGGAGACAGGACGGTTTGGGAGCTTTACCTGGAGCCCACCCAGGCCTCTCTGCCTGGCCAGCCTGCATTCACAAGAGCTGTGCAGGGGAGGCCATGGGCTCCGAGCTTGGGCCTCCGTGCTGGAAAGACCTGGCTTCTCAGCCTGGTCTGCGATGCTGGACAGGTGACTTGCTCAGGGGGGCGTGTCACATGTGAACTTACAGGGGCACGTGAAGCCACTGTGTGTGGCCAGCCCTAGTCCTGCCAAGACCCCTTTATTCCTCTGAGACCAGAACAAGGCTCTACTGAGATCCTCAGACCCGGCTGGTTGGCACTGAAGGGTTGGTGGGTTTTCCTTTTGTTTTTGTTTTAATAAAGATATGGCACGGTCACTCTTTGGGCTGGCCTCCCCCCTGGCCCGGGTCTGGGTGACCCAGGCACGAGGTGGTCCCCGAGACCCCCCACTCCTGGGGAAGTGGGCCAAGGTGCTGAAGGGGGGCGCCCAGGGAAGCAGGGGGCGGGGGACACTGGCCAGTCATGAGGAGAAATGGATCTTTGTCACAGACACATGTGGGGCTCTTTATGTAAATTGTTTCACTGCCTAACGGGAAGGAGAAAAATGAGGCTTTGATGCAAGCCGCCGCCTCTCGGCCTGCCGCGATGTCACTCAGGCGCGTCTGTGGCCCGCTTCTATTAAGGAGCTGTCAGCTCTTCTCAGGCCAGAGACCCAGGGGGCTCTCCGGGCAGGAGGTGGCTCGGCGCTGTCTGCAGAAGGCCCCGCCTCAGCAGAGGGTGTGCTGGGGGCCCCACCTCTGAAGGGCACAGGGGACTGTTGATGGATTCTTCGAGAACGGCACGAGGCCCCGGGGGCTGGGAACCTAGAAGGACTGACACGGCCACCTGCTCTGGGCGGAGGGGGTGCGAGGGAGGGTGTTCCAGACAGGGGACTGCAAAGGTGTGGAGACAGGGAGCGAGCCATGGTCTCCGAGGGGCCGGAGAACACTGGGGGCATGGGGTTGAGGCCAGCTGTGGGGGAGGGGGCAGGAGACTGGTCTTCTGGGACTCAGGATCATGGAGATCTGATTGGCTGGGATGCGGGGGGATTTGAGGTTGAGGGAGGCGTCTGGGATAGGACACAGTGAGGTGGGGACCAGTGAGGGCCAGAGTCGTGGTCCAGGTACACACTGGGACACGCTTCAGAGCCAACCAGGGTGATGCCAAGACGCCCAGCTCCCGGAAGCCTATGCCATCCAGGGCACCCAGACTTCCCTGGGGAGCCAGGCAGGGACAACCCAGGAATAACCTCAGGCCTCCCGGTCCTGAGGAACCTTCTGAACCCTCCAGAGGGAGGGGAAGAGAGACCCAGACCAGCACGGGCCCAAAACTAGTCTGCTATGCTCTGGTTCTTGGGGAGTATGTAAATCCCTGCTTGGTATCTATGGCAACTCTCTATTAACCAGAACTGGGTTCCACAGACTCCTGGTCCCTGTTCATTCTAAAAAACTCAGAGCTGTTGGTCTTTGAAAAAAAAATCTCATCTCACTGAAGAAAACACAGAAAATACCAAAGAGCAAAGAGAAGAAAACAGAAGCATTTTTGTGCATTTCCACCCAGTTTGTGGAACAAAATTAGGATCATGTTGAACATCCGCTTTTGCATCCTGCCGTTTTCATTATGCATCAGATCGTGAGCGTTTGCCGGAGGGGCGGGAAAGGGTCTTTGGAAACAGGGCTGCTGGGGGCTGGGACTTGGGGGTGCTGCTGTGCTCCCTGACCTTGCAAGAGTCGGTCGCCCTCCCTGAGCCTGCTTCTGCATCTCTACAAGGAGAGGTTGAGGGCGGCGCGGATCAGGCTCCATTCAGAGCCAACATCAGAAGTGTAGACATTTTACCTGCCGCGGTGGGCTGTCTGCTGCAGGCTTGTCACCCAGGAGAGCCCGGTGATGTCTGGGGCAGGGTGGGCAGAGGGCTGGCCCTCCTGCCTGCCGTGTGGGGCAGCTGGGAGCCAGCCCCTGCAGTCCTGGCCGCCTGGGCTCACTGCTGCTTCCAGCACTTTCCCACTGTGTGGTCTTGAGCAAATGACACTGCCTCTCCAAATCTCCATCTCCATCTCCAAGCGCTAGAATGGGGGAGCTGTGATAGTTTGTCGACTTCATATGCGCCGAGCACTTAGCACATAGTAAGTGCTCGGTCAGTGGGAACTATCACAAATACTACGATGCACATTATCTGGGACCGCTCGGGTGTGACTGCTGCATTAAGTCATAATCTTCCCGCAGTGTTCTGTAGGGTGCTTGGGGCCTAGGGGACATGGTCAGGCGGTGGCAGCAGGTGCTGTGACCCTCTCCTAGAGCCAGGGCTGGCTTCCTGGGCCTGTGACCTGTGCAGCCACACAGGGCCCGGGCTCAGAAACACCCTGTGCTCGCGCTGATGCCCTGCTGTCGCTGTCTTGAGATTCATACTCTAGGAGCAGGGGCCCCGCTCATCACGAAGCGTGCCCTGTTCTCCATGGGATTCCTCACACCAGCCCAGGGGCTCGCCTGGCTTGGCACCCTGCGCGTCGTCGGTGCTCAGAGCTCTTGGCGAGGGAAAAGCAAAGGCCAGGACAGCCCCCCGTTCAGGGGAGGACGCTGCCCCGTGAGGTCTGGGGCTGTGCCCGGGGCACACCCGGAGGCAGGCACCGAGAAGGGTCACGCCGGGGGCTGCTCGTGCAGCGGGGAAGGCTACTGAGGGCCGGAGGTTGTCTGGGTGGAATGCCACCCGAGGCAGGCAGGGCTGAGCGGGGGGCCTGCCGGGCTGCGGCCAGACACACTGGGGAGACGCCAGACGACTCAGATTGGAATCGATTGAAACGGAGCCAGGCACTCGGGCCGCTAAAGGGCCCATGAGCAGGAGAGGGTGGCACACCCAGCGTGAAGGCGCTCTGAGGTCTGTTTCCTTCCCTCCGTTCTCGTGGAGGCGGGCCTGAGTCCCCCCCCCCCCAGCCCGCCCCCCAGCACCCATCCGGGCGGGGAGCGAGGAAAGGAGCAGGGCGCGGGCCACGTGGTGCGTGAGAGGCCAGGGCAGCAGCTGCAGGACAGGTGGGACTTGGGCTGCCCGCGTGCACAGGGAAGGGGCATCCAGGGCACCGTGGATGGGCCGGCGGGGCCTGGGGCCTCTGGCTGCCAGAGGCCGCTCAGCAGAAGGGAGAAGAGGAAGCGGAGGAAGGACAGAGAGGGAATACCTCCTGTGCTTTTACAGGGGGCACAGGTCTCCCCGGGAAGGGGCCGGGGTGTCGGAGCGGGTGCCTGCGGTCTCGGTGCCGGGTCGCCCCCAGGGGGTGCCGGCCCCAGAGTGAGAGTGGCAGGGGGTGTACGCAGAAAGGAGAGGGAGTCAAGGAGCGGCTCTGCCTTGGAACGTCCCATGTCGGCCTTTGTGGGGTGACGCTGATGCAGGTAGCCAGGTGTCCATTCTGAGGGGACGAGGCACCCCACAAGGTGTAGGAGTCCTAGAAGGAAATTGTGTGGATCCAGAGGCAAGGGAAGAATTGCTTCTAGTGAGGAAACCGGGAAAGGCTCTCGGTGGTCCCTGCCGCCTTGCATGTGGACCTGCAGGGATGGGGAAGGGTAGCCCAGGAGGCGTGAACTGGCCTGGCGTTGGGACAGTCCCTGCTGGGGACAGCTGAGGTCTGATCTCAGACTGCAGGGCAGCCGGAGCTGGTTCTCCGCAGGGCGCCGGGGATGGAGACGTCTGAGCACCACACTGGGAAGGGGAACTCGAGCAGGTGAAAGTACTCAGGAGCCATTGAAGGCTTTATCGCAAGGGATATCATGCCCTGAGCAGAGCTTGTGAGAGGCCAGACGGGGCTGAGGCTGGGAACCTGGCAACCCAGCTTGGAGATGGGCACGGAATTCCCAGCAGGAGGTGATGAGGCCAGATTCTAGTCTGTGGCTATGAGGATGGGAAGGAGGGGTCTGATGAGAAGACTTCGGGCAGGGCCGCCCCCCCGCCCCCGCCGGGACTCTGAAGCCTCCTCAGAGACAAGCCACAGAAGGACATGGGGCAGAAAGCAAGGTCTTTGGAGCGGAGGGGGCCTCAGGATGCCATGGATGCATTGGATCCAGGGGTCTGGAGCTGCAGGGGTTGTTGGGGCAGGGGGAAGGTGGGGGAGCTTTGTTCTCAGGAGCTGGCCAGGGCTCTGGGAGGAGAAGAGATCAGCCAGGAAGGGAGACCAAAGGGATGGGACTGACATTGGGGAGGTGGGCGTGGCCCAGGTCCAGAGCACTTTGCTAGGCCCTCCTGGCCCCTGGGGTGGACAGGAGGGACCAGACTGTGATGGGAGGGACAGGGGCGTTGGTGTCAGGAGGGCCTGGGGACCAGAAGTCTGCATCCACATGGCCGTCCTGAGCGAGTCCTCTGGCCGAGGTCCGTGTCCACCTGCTGGGGGAGGACAGCCTGTCTCCCAAAGGGCAGTGGGGCTGCCAGGCCTCAAGGACAAAGGCAGGCGGGGGCAGGGGAAGGAGCTTGTGGCTGGGAGCTTAATGGCCCCGAAAAAAAACCATAAAACTGGAGAATTATGGGAGACATAAACAGAGCTGTCAGGGATTAGCCCGGGGAAGAGATACCAGCGGCTGAGCCGGGATTCTTGCGTGTGCATAAAAAAGACAGAAGTTATAAAAGGGGGGAGATTAAGAAGATGCTGCCTCCACGCTTGGGCTCCCTGGCCGATTCCTTTCTCACGCCCTGGCGGAGGCCCCAGCCGCACGTTGACCCCGGGGCCCCGGCCTGCATGGCCTGGCCAGGCCCCGGGGAAGGGCCCGCCCTGCGACTCAGGGACAGGGGTGGGGGTGGAGACCTGGCCCAGGCCGGCGGAGGGGCCCCGGGAGCCAGGCCCAAAGACCGAGGCGGCGCCAGCTCTGACAATTTATGGGCGCTCACACACCCTGCCTTCATTTTCGCCGTTCTGCTGATGTCATTAGCCAAGCACTAATGGGCTTAAATTTCACCTTAAACCATCCCCACTGTCCTCAGCAGATGACAAACGGACTGCTCTGCAAAGCTGCCGGGCGGGCTCTGGCGGGCACCTTTCCCTCCTTTATCACACGCCCTTCTGGCCCCTACGGGAGAGGGTCCCTGGGACCCTGGGCCTGGGGTACACCCACAGGTCAGGGGAATTCCCCGGGGGTCTGTGGGAGCCACAGGGCGGGCAGGGTGCCAAAAAAGGGGGTCTTTGGAAGAGGTGGGATGACACAAGATGGGGAGGCAGGAGCCGGGGGGAGGGATCTCCAGTGGCCCCTTCCTGTGTGGCCTGGCAGGCCTGCTCCCCTCTGAGTGTCTCAGCCCAGGTATCCTGAAAGGCGGCTGCAAAGGGGACCTGTGGGACCCTGGGAATTACCTGCCATGTTCTTACAAGCCTTAGAGAAATCGTATTTTGCTCAAGCTAACAAAAGTAGCAATGGTTTTACTTGGGGCTAGCACTGCCTTCCACCCACCACCCACCCATCCAACACCCACCCAGCCACCCACTTGCTCATTCATTCGACAAACGCGCGGCCCACGAACCCCTGGCTTGCTCACGTCCATCAAAGGCCCCAATTAGCTGTTGGAGCCCCGTGAGAGAGAACAAGTGGGTGATCTCTAAATACCGTTGGTTTGAGAAGACAAAATCTTTCCAGCGGTGGCTCTGAGGGGGGAGGGGAAGGGACAAAGGAGCTCAGGGGGCGGGGGGGTGGGTGTCGGGTGGACCCGATGGCCCATCCAGTCCTCGAGAGGGGCGTGCTGGCCTGAAAAGGAGGGACAGGAATAAAGAAGTGCCTCGGCAGAAGAAGGGCAATGTCAGGCTGCTTGGTTGGCGGGGTTGGGGGGGGTCTCCCTTGCAAATGTTTCCACGGCCCCCGCCTTTGTTTCCCAGTGAGAGGCAGATGCCTAACTTCTCTGCCAGGAAAGCTGGCCTGGAGGGCGCTAGGGCCCAGAGCCACCCCTTTCCCATGGGAATCACACTCCCTCCTGAGTCCCCAGCACTGGTGACAAGGGGCCGTGGCCCGAGCTGTGCCCCCACTCTGTCTGGCTCCCCTCGTTGCTCTCAGGGAACCGGTCCCAGCTTCCTGACCTCCTGTGCCCACCTTCGTCAGTCACTACGGCTCTGGGAACTTACGGCATGTGTCCGATAGTGTCACTCACTCCCTTCCTTCCCCGCTGTGGCTCCCTATTGTCCTAGGCACGAAGTCCAAGATCTTCACATGGCCCGCAAGGCCTATCGCACGTGGACCCTGCCCCTTTCTCATCTCTTGCCCCTCATGCACATTCAACTTGCAAGCCATGCTCACGTTTTTATTACCCTCCCCTCCCTTTCTCCTGTCTTCCGGGGGCCTTTCCTTCGGGAAGTCCTTTCTGACCCGCTGTTCCCACTCAGGGATGACTTAGGGGCCCTCCTTGTGCTTTGGCACTTACCTGCCTTCTGAAGCGTACGGCTGTCTCAGTCCCTGGCACGTGTCGGGTAAATGAAGGGGGGCGGTCTGTGAGGGGAGCCCATAGGTACCAGGACGTAGTTCTGAGCCATGGAGCAAATCCCTGCCCCTCAGTGGGCCTCCATTTCCCTGTCTGTAAAATGACCCAGCCAGCACCTGGGGCTAGTCAGGAGGCTCAGGCCCAGAGGCAGCAGAGCACATGCTCCAAGGACAGTGCATGGGGGCAGAACAAGCTTTCAGGGACTCCCTGCAGGTTCCAAAAGTCTCCCCTCCTCAGGGGGATCTCTGGTGCCCACGGTTCTTGCTGGTGCCCAGGATCCTCGCCCTGAGTAGCAGACTTGGAACCAGATGAGCGGAGTTGAAGTCCAAATGTTGCTGCTCACCAAGAAATTCCCTTGGCCTCCAGGCCTTAATCGTGCTGTCTGCAAAATGTGGGTGCTCGTAGGTTGCTTGCACAGTTACCCTTGGAATTAAAATGATGTGGCAGGGAAGAAGGCACTTCTGTCGATTCCCAGCTTGTGGAGGGCACCCAGGAAGTATGGGGCTTAAAATCCCAGTGCCTGGGGGCGCCTGGGTGGCTCAGTTGGTTAAGCGACTGCCTTCGGCTCAGGTCATGATCCTGGAGTCCCGGGATCGAGTCCCACATCGGGCTCCCTGCTCAGCGGGGAGTCTGCTTCTCCCTCTGACCCTCCCCCATCTCATGCACTCTATCTCATTCTCTCTCTCAAATAAATAAATAAAATCTTAAAAAAAAAAAAATCCCAGTGCCTGGGACAGCAGCTCCCTGCCATGAAAATCATAGCCGACCACAACGCAGTGCTCCCTCCTGGGCCTTCCTACCCTGGCCAGAGCTGCCTCCAGGAATTGAGTTCAGAGCTTCCAGATCCTAGGTCTGACCTCACAGCCGTGGATTCTAATAATAGTATTCGACCTCTCATTATTGACCTACTATTAGTGCTTCTGGCTCCTTATAAGCTGTGTGACTTTGGACAACTGACCTAACCTCTCTGTGCTTCTGTTGCCTCATGTGTAAGAGGGGTTAAAATATGTAAGCTGCTTCTTAAACCAGGGCCCTGCACACAAAAGCACCATGTGAGAATTCACTGTGCAGGGGATGATGACAGAGCGCCTTGATGTCCATTTTCCCGTCGGGTCCTGTGAGGAAGGTGCTTATCACGATCCACATGTAACGGGTGAAGGCACAGAGGCCCAGAGAAGTGGGGTGACTCACCTGGGGTCACACAGAAAGTCAGTGCAGGGCCTCAGGGACTGAATGTTCTTTCCAAAGGCTCACGAGGCTCTGGTCTGGAAAAAGCCAGCCCTGGAGCAGGGTGGAACACAGGGCCCTTTCTGAGCCCTCTCTCCGTGGGCCCGGGGCTGGAGGGGGCCTCCGGCCAAGTCTGTCCCACCAACCTGCTCTGGGCGCTGCCTGCCTATGCCCAGACCGCGTGCCCGCCCACCCAGGGCAGGGACCAGCTCCTCCTGGGGCCGGGATGCCAGAGCTAGGTTCCTGTCGCTCCAAGGAGCTCCCGCCGCCACCCCCTACTCCCCCACCCCCCACCCCCGCCTGGCCTCACCTCCCAAGCCAGCTAGGACCCTTCAGGGATTTTCCTGAACTTTCCCTCTGTTATAAAAAATTATATAAATATTTACCCTTTAGAAATAACAGCTCACTTGTTGGGCCCTCCTCTGCCAGGCCTGGCTTGGACGACCGTCCACTTTCTCAATTTTTTTTTAATATTTTATTTATTTATTTTATAGAGAGAGACACAATGAGAGAGGGAACACAAGCAGGGGGAGTGGGAGAGGGAGAAGCAGGCTTCCCGCCGATCAGGGAGCCCGATGTGGGGCTCGATCCCAGCACCCTGGGATCACGACCTGAGCTGAAGGCAGACGCCCAATGTCTGAGCCGCCCAGGCGCCCCTCAATTCTTACCCACCCTCCGAGGGACTTACTTTTCCTCCTGTTTCACCAATGAGGAAACTGAGGCACGCTGCTGGAGTTGCGTGCCGAGGCCCCTCAGGTCAGTAGTGTCAAAGCCAGGATTTGGCCCCAGACACTCCTGGACCCCCTCCGTCTCAGCCAGGCCCAGCTTGGCCAGTGCTTTTAAGTTTTACAATGTGTGTTGCCTTTGTTCTGATGATTGAAGGAAGCACACTGCGGGTGGAAATGGACTGGAATGTTCGGCGACACGTAGCGCCAGGAGTAGCCCGTGGGAGTTGTGTGCCGGGGGTTTATCTCAAGCCAGTCCTGTCTGTGTGCCCCCCAAGGCTGTACGCCCAGAAGTGATGATACAGACTATAGGGAGATTCAGGTTCGCCGCCCCCCCCCACTTGGGGCCTCAGTTCCCCCACCTGTGAAGTGGGGGCATGGTCCCCATCATGCCCATTGCCCAGTGCAGGACACAGGGGTGCTGACCGCTCTTGGCAGCAGGGCCTCGTGCCATCCTACTTTTGTTTTTTAAGATTTTTTATTTTATTTATTTGAGAGAGACAGCACAAGCGGCGGGGGAGGGGTAGAGGGAGAGGGAGAAGCAGACTCCCTGCTGAGCAGGGAGCCTGACACAGGGATCGATCCCAGGATCCTGGGATCATGACCCGAGCTGAAGGCAGACGCTTTCCAGACTGAGCCACCCAGGCGCCCCTCGTGCCATCCTACTGATGAAGCTGCGATCGCAGGACCCTCTGGCCTATAATCCAACAGCTGGAATGGAGCCATGCCAGACTGGAGCCCAAAACCAGGCTCCTTCCTCAGCCGCCTCGCATAGCCCAGGGGATGGAGATTTATCCATATAAGCTTTAAAATCTTTCTGTAAGGGTTATATGCTCATGGGGAAAAAAAAATCGAACATACTTTCCCCTTGTATACAGCAGAGCATCTCTGCACACTTTCTACAGTTTTTCTCCCCAGCTTGAAGACTACACCCCATCTGTGCACAGAGCCCTTCCTTACTCTCTAGACTCCACTGTGTGGAATTCCCCAAATGTGTGTTCTTCATTCTCCTCCTATGGACACTGCAGGGGATCTCCAGGCTTTCACTGCTGCGAAGGACACCAGGGTCCTCGCCCTGCGCAAAAGGCTCTGCGACGGGCAGGGAGCAAGACTGCAGGGCCAGAGGGCACATGCAGTTTCCATTTGGGTCTGTATTGCCAAAAAACTCTCTGGAGAGCTTGTACCAGCTCGCTCCCCACATCCGCTCTTGCCCCACACCCTCACTGTACGGGTAGATGCAATGCGCCACGTCCACACCTGCTCCGGGCCTAGAAAATCAACTCGGCTATTTCCCGTAAGGAAATCCTCAAAGGCCATGTATGTCTGAGGGGCCCAGGCTGGAAACAATGGGAGTCCAGTCACTGCAGGCCCTGCACCCCTGACCAGTGGTGTGACCTCAAGTGGTGGGTTTCAGCTCTTGCTAAAAGAAGGGTGATGATGGTACCCACACACCCCCACCCCGAGGGTGTCGTGAGGATGAGGTATGTAGATGCAAAGTGCTTATTGGGACAGGGACTGGCACAAAGGGCAGACAGCAAGACTGGGTGCTGTTTATTGTCAGTCTGCGTGACCTTTGGATCCCAAGGAATGCAGCCCCCTAGGGTCTGCCCCTGGGGTCCGCGCTTGGGTTGAGATTTGCTGTACCTTCGGAAAGGGCCAGGGAACGGAAGAAGCGTGGGGAACCACCAATGGAAAGTGTGGAATCACTGTATCCCGGCTTCCCACTGTGCCCATGGGGACACTGAGGCCCAGGAAGCCCAGCCTGGAAGTGGTCACAAGCTTAGCAGAGTGAAGCTGCCTTTTATCAGTGTGTCGCTGCCCGGAGGCAATGCCAAATGCAGAGTCCTGGGGGCTGCTCACGCCACTTGCGGGGACTCAGCTCTGAGACCTGGGGCCCAGAGCCGCAGAACCAGAGTCTGGTCCTGGTTCCTCAGGACAGGACAGGACCGGACCCGGAGCCCCTCACCGACCCCAGCCTCCAGGACTCAGTGGGACCTGGAGTGTCCGAGGGCTGAGATCTCACTCCAGCTGGACTGGCCCATGATTCTTTCGGATTGCAGGGTCCCGGGCCCCACCCCTGGCCCCCAGCATCAGAATCTCCCATCTTCCTACGACCTGCACGGTAGTGTGTGAGAAACACCGAAACTCCAGCTGGGAAGATAATGCACCTGCCATGGGGGACAGGACACCGTCTGGGGACAGACCTTAATTCTTAGTCCCAGAAGCCTCCCCAGCTGGGGGGGGGGGCCCCCCCCCCCCCCGTAAAGCCCTACTTTCCAGAAGACCTGCTCTGTCTCAGACACACACAGCTCCCCAGGAGGCAGAGTACAGCACTTGGCCCTCGCCCCCCGTGGACAGTGCCAGAGGCACTACCAGGTGCAAAGCTCAGCACAGCCTCCCATCTCGCGCTGACCCTGTAAGTGTGGTGTGAATAAGGTTTCAGCTGAGGAACACGCAGAGCGGTTCAGTGAATTGCCCAGGGCCAGCCAGCAGATCACGGGCAGAAGTGGGATTTGAACCCAGAGCCGTGTGCCATCGGGGCACTGGCATTTACGGTTGGGATGGGGCTGGGGGAGGATGCTGCCTCCCTGCCCCCCAGAGCCACACGGCTGGCCGCCTGTGAGTCCTCACAGTTGGCGGGCCTGGCCCTTGGGAATCGGACATGTCTTGGGAGCTGGAGAGGCCTGCCGCTCCCCATGCGGTCACCAGCACCCCAGAACCAGCCAGGAAAGATTCTCCAGAACAACTTTCCAGAACAAGACAGCATTGGGGTCAGGCGTCTCCCCCAGATGCCGAGTGACTGGAAGCCAGCAGGGGGTGGTTCTGGTGGGGGGGGGCTGGTGAGGCCCGAGGGGGCTGGACCTGGGCAGAGGGAACTCGGGGTGCGGGCCAGCAGGCCGAAAGGATTCTCTTCACCTTGGGAGAAACATAGTGCTGTTCAAAACGGCCAGCCACTGGCCTCGGACAGTTGCCCTCACCCTCCCTTCCTTTAAGCACCTCCACATTTCACAACTGTGTGGAAGAGAGGAAAATCAAGCAGGAGGAGGTGGCCTCTGAAAACCAAAGGCAAATATTTTCCGTCCTGAGGCAAGCAGGCCCAGGCCACCTCTGGCCCAGCCTCTGGGGCAGTGGCTGGTGGTTCACTTTCCCCACAGGTCAGTGCTTCTGGTCACCGGGCTACATGTCTGGGGGGCTGGCCAGGATTCCCCCACCCCACCCAGGGATTGCGGGGGGCAGCAGGCCATCCATCCAAGCTTTGCCCAGAAATGGAAGTTCCCTTTCTGGCAATGGGGGGCAGCCAGGGCAGTGGGGGGCGGGAAACAGTGGTAACCAGGAGGACAGGGTCCCAGCCGTTCATCCATAGGGTAGCCCACTCCACACCCAGTCTTGGGCCAGAGATGCTTTTCATATCAAAATAGGAGCTGTTAGTGTGTTGTTGGGGGCAGGGGTACATGGTGTGTGAGATTTCTATTTGGGCTACAGACAAATACAGGAGGCCTAAGTGTGGACTCCAGGCTTCCCTTACAATAACTCTGCAGCCTCAGGAGCCAAACCCCCACCTGGGGTCCCTCAACAGGGGGCCCGGCGCGGCAGTGGGTAACTAGATCTGCCGGAGGAATTGGTTGCGAGGAGTTGGTGGTGGTGGGCACTGTGGCTTCTCTTTCCAGTTCCCCACCTCACCAACTCCTTGCGCTTGCTTTCTCCCAAGAAATCCAGTTTTCTGAAATTTCCGAAGGAGCAAATCAGGACCTCATTATCTTGCGCCCTCAAGCCCCTGGGCACCTCCCGGATACCCAGCTGTCAGGAAGCAAAGCTCAAGGCCCTACCCACAGCCCCAGGTGGGAGGCACTGGCAAAGGCCTCCAGAATGGTTTCTTCCACGCTCTGGAGCTCAGTTTCCACCGCTGTGAATTGAGAGGTGACGTCACCTCCTAGAAGGGCAATTTGAGGGTTAGAAGTAAAATCTATCAAGGCACCTTGGCCGTAGGAGGGGGCCAGACAGCATGCTGTCTGACGCTGCTGCTGTTAAACCCCTTCTAATAGTCTGAGGTTACTGAGAACTTTCTAGATCTGAGGGTGGCCCCAGGCTCAGTATCTCGGCTGGCTGGGGGGGGGAAGTCCCTGGAGAACCCCCACTCTGCCCTGCCAGGCCCTGCATGTGCTAGGGGGCCTGCTCTCTCCTGCCTCCTGGACCTGCGTCACCTGCAGGGCCACCTGGGCCCCCCAGCTCCAGCTCCTGGCCCCAAGGTGTCATCAGATAAGCCTGGTGGCACCTGCTGTCCTCACATCTGTAGTCCACATGCATCTTCACACACACACACCCGCTCCAGCCTGCCAGGCTTACCATAATCCCAGCCAGAGGTGGCTCGCTTGGGGTGGGGGCCGGACCCTTCCCCCACCCTCCAGCTAAGCTGGGGAGAGAAATCCGGCTCAGATTCCCAAATAGGCTGCGTTCTTTCCTGCCACTAAGCCAGGCAGCTCCTTGCCGCTGAAACGCCCTTCTCCCTCCTAAGCCCACCACTTCCTCCACAGTTTTCCCCTATATTTTGCAGCAGTTGTCTTTTACCCCACCTCATTCAAGAGGGGGGTCCTTAGGGGGCCCTGTGCCTGTGGGTCTCCAGGATTGGGCGTGAGCAGAGTCTGGAAAATGTCAAGTGAATGATCCAGTCAAAGCCTGGAGGGGGCTTCTGAGCTCAGCCAGCTCCTCCGCTGCCCCCTCCTTTGGGGGTAAGGACAGGCTGGGGTTTGGGTGGGTGGCCTTTTGGAAAGCAAGGTAATGGGAATGGACATGAACTTCCTGCTGCCTCATTCCCCTGAAGAAGGGGGGTGGGGGGGTCTGGGCTGCTGGGCGCCAAGGGGAAGGGAATGGGAGGGAGGGGCGAGGGGGCCCCTAAGGAGGCCAAGTCTGAGAGGAGGGAGACAAGGCTGGGGAAAGAGCCCCCGCCCCCCCCCCCCGTGCGCCTTTGGCACGGGCACGGGCGGGGTCCGCCTTGAAGTTGGTGTGCAAGCCCGCTGCTGTTTAAATGGTGTGTTTGTTTGGAGTGGCTCAGGGAGGAGGCCGAGATGGGGGAGGCAGCGCCCCACTTGGCGCCGCCGCTGCCGGAGGGTCGGTGTGTTAGAAGCTCCAGCTTTGTCGATGACTGAAGGGTGGGCGTTGAGGAGTGAAGGGCGAAAAGCAAAGGGGGGCTCGGCGCCCCGGCCTGGCCGCCCCCTGTTTTGCGGAGGGAGCGCCGGAGCCGCCTCTCGCAGTCACGGCGAGCAAGGAGGGAGGCGAGGGGACGAGAGCGCCGGGCTCCCCGCCCCCACCCCACCCGGTTCCAATATTTCGCAGAAAGGCACGCGGCTCCTAATCGGTCCTTTCCAGGCTGAGATTTAGCCGCGCGATGCCCGCGCAGGGGCGGGGGCCGCGGGCCGGGGGAGGCGCTCAGAGGCCGGAGCCGCCGAGCGAGGTGAGGAGCCCGCGTCCTCGGCTGGTGGAGCGGGCGGGCGGGCGCGCAAACCCGAGAGGCAGATATAGAAAGGGGGGCAGGTTAAAAATAACCCTCTCCGGCTGGGAAGCTCGCGCGCGCTCTCTCGCCTCGTTCGGTGCCAGAGGACTCCAGGGGAGGTGGCGTTGGGGAGGGCAGCGCGGGATTCCCCCTCCTCCGCGGGGCGGGGTGCCCGCCTGCGCGCCGCGGCTGCACGTGTGCGGGGCCGCGCGCCCGGGCCCCCTGCACCCGGCCGGGGTGGGGGGGCGCCCCCTCCCCAGGCCGGGGCGCAGCTGGCAGCGGCCCCCGCCCGCAGCCCCGCGCGGCTGGAGGGAAGCGCTCCATTATTCATTATTTACGAGCGTTAATAGGTTTGAGGCACGGGGTGGGGGTGGGGTGGGGGCGACGGCGCCTTGGGGACCGCGGCTTTAGGGGAAGGGGTGGGCAGGGCGGGGGCGGGGCCGCGGGTAAGAGGTCTCCGCCTCGGCCCGGGCGTCCCGGGCGCACCTCCGTCCGCCGCCGGCTCGCAGCCGGGACGGGGGGGCTGCGCCGGGCGCCGGGAGGGTAGTGCGGCCCTTTGATTGTGCCCCTCGGCCTCTGTCCTCCGCGTCCTCGCCCTTTCCGAGGCGCGGGGAGGGGGGCTGCAGGCCGTACGCCCCGCCCTGCGCGCCCCTGGCGGCCGCCGCCGCGGCCCCGACGCAGCCCGGGCCTCATTTATCATCATCTTTGGTCAAGTGGAGTGTGCAAGGAACAGCTGCTTCACTCGGCTGACTTCCGAGGGCGGATACAGCGGGAATCAGGGAGATGAATGATGGGGGCTGGGGGGGCAGAGCCCCCCGGGGTCCCAGTGCAGGCAGGAGGGAGGCGCGGAGCGTCCAGCGCCGCCTCCGCCTCGTGGCGAGTGCAGCGCCCCCTTCCTGTCTCTCCCGGCGCCTCCAATTACCGCGGCTCGCGGACGGGGGTGGGGGGAGGCGCCCCGGGAGGGGGCCGGGCGCGGAGAGGCACCACTCGGCGGCAGAGGACGGGCGGGCGCGCTGCTGGCGGAGCCCGAGGTCGCCGTGACCTTGCTGGGGTCAGCGGGTTGGGCTGCGGCGGAGGCGGCGCGGCGTCTTTGGTGGCGCTTTCCGGATTGGCGCAGAGGCCGGGAAACCGGGCGGGGGCGAGCGGGGGTGTGAGGGGGGGGGAACACAAATAGAAGGTGAAATTTTACCTGCCCCTGAGGGAGTCCTGCGGATTTTCTCCCGGCAGCAGCCGGCGCTCTGCCTTTGTCTTACACGGCTGAAACATCTGTTGCAGAGGGGCGGCGAGGCCGCAAACAACCCCCACACACCCTGCGCGGCTCCCCCCCATCCCCAGCTCGGCCCTCGCCGGGCTCCCGGACTCGCGGCACCGCGTTAACCCTGCTCGCGCTGGGGCGCCCGCCCCGCAGCCCCCCTGCCGCAGTCGGCGCCTCCGCGTGGGGCTTCCAGCCCCCGGGCTCAGAATGGCTTCTCGCGGGGGTGCCCAGCGGCCCTCCCCCCACTTTCAGTGGCCGCGAGGTATCCATCAGGGGCGGGGGGGCGGGGGCGGAAAGGGTTAATGGCCTAGTCGCAGACCCTAATTGTCAGACCTGGGCCCCGCTTCGTTTCAATTACCCTAAGTAGAGACTGAATGCGCAATTAACGAAGTCAGCTTGCCAACTGGAAAGCCGTCCCCGCTTTCACATTGAGCAGAATACTCCACCAGCTGACTTGGACTAAGCAATTTCCTCCTCTCTCCCTTTCTCTCTCTCTCCCTCTCCCTCCCTCCCTCCCTCCCCCCAACCCCCCTCCCTCTTTTTCTCTCTCCTTAATAATAAAATTATACCAAGCAGTTTGCGGTGTGGCAGACGGCCAGAAAAGCGTTTCTTTAAACGCCGCCGTCTCACAATTAGGCAGCAAGAGGATTTGACACGCCGTGGCGGCCTGACAGGCGGCTTCCTCCCCTGGGGGCTGGGGGGGAGGGGGGCGCCAATTCCCTGGCTCCCCCAGGTGGAACGGGGCTGGGAGGGGCTGGCTTGCTGAGCCTCCCCGACTGTCAGGATGCTGCGCAGAGCGGGTGTCAAAGGCAGGGAAGGGAGGGGTGGTTCCTGCCCAGGCTGGGGAAGGGGGGGGACATTCCCTGGCTCCTCCGGCAAGCAGGGGTGTCGAACAGGAGGACCTTGACCCCTACCCCTTTGGGCTTGCAGCTCCGGGTTCATTTTCTGGTGGACCAAGGGGCCCAGAGCTGTAGAGGGATCTCAGCCCTGCTGGGCCTCCTGGACAAGTCCCTGTCCCTCTCTGGGCTTCTGTTAATCCCTCTGCAAAAGGAGGGGTAAGTTTGACCTAGAATATGCTCTATAGAAAGTGGCTTTTGGTGGCTCAGTGCTGCTAGCTGCTGGCCTTGTGGGCGGGAGGCAGGGGGAGAGGTAGGCAGCATCAGGTCAAAAACGAGCCAGAGACCCCTCTCCAGCCTGGGCCGCAGATTTCCAAAGGCACAGAGGAGAGTGCCGGCCCCCCAGCAGCCATACAGGGCAGCTAACAAATCTGGGTGACTTTGCAGGATTGCCAGGGATTGGTGCCATGAGAACAGAGGACATCTGACCGACTGCAGCCGGGCCCCCTGAGGTGGGGGAGGGGAGATACGCCCCGCCCCCCCCTTGCTGTGTTCTCCCTCCAGCCTCATTCAGGCCGCTCCTTCCATCCGGTGAGCCCTTACCCTTCCTCACATAATTACGCCCTCCTGCCAGCCTGCCCTGACCACCTTCACTCCCCACCCCACAGCCTCCTGGGTGTCTTGTCAGCCTCAGGAGGGCAGGGGCCCTGCTGCATTTCCCTCTGTATCCTCAGCACCCAACTCCAGCCCACCCCACCCGACTGTAAGCTGAACAGAAATGGGCTTGCTGAGGGAGGGGCTGTGACCCAGGGGGTGTGGAGGACACAGGGGAAGCCTGTGGGCTTTCCTTCCTGATTGGCTACTGCACGTGTCCTGGCTGGTCTTCAGGCCCATCATCATCATCCCTTAGAGCTGTGGGTAGGTTAAATGATGCACCCAAGCCAGCGCTGAGCCCCTCAACCATCCCATCTGCTCAGCCATCCAAGCAATATTAATTGGCACCTGGTCGGGACAGTTTCTGCACTTAGGGCGTAGGAGCAAACAGGTGAAGAAGCCCCTGCCCTCATCAGGCTACATTCTGCCCAGGGAGGCACATGTAAAGCAGCTCATTATACCATTAATTATGTGATTACCACTGTGATAAGTGCCACCAAGGAGCCCTGCAGGGACCCAGCAAAGGGGGGGGGGGGGCGGACAGCAGGGCCTCATCTGGCGCCTGGGGTGGAATGCTCCGAAGGTTATTACCACCCCTGGGGGCCTCAGGCCTCCTGCCTCCGAGCCTTTGCGGCTCCCCCACCTGGCTGCACCTCTGAGCTTTACCTTCCCCGTGGGGCCCTAGCCGCTCAGGCCCTGCCTCCTCCAGTCGCTCCCACCCTGCGGCCCCACTCCACGCTTCCCTGGGTCGTGCTGGTCTCAGGACTTCTCCCAGGGCCCAGGGAAGGTTCTGGGTGCTCCCCTGTTCTCATTCCTTCACACTGAGCGCCTGCCTGTGCCTTGACCACCTGCCAGGTGCCCGAACTCTGTTCCTGCTAGCTCTGCCCTTGCAAAGTTCTGTGGCGCACCAGTTACATCAGCGTGTGACACCCGGGGGCTTGTGATGAGCTGCAGCCCACAGACGGGCCCTCTTCAACTCTGGGGTGTTAAAACTTTTTACTTGGTCGATAACATTTATTAAAACGAGAGACTTCCCTTTTTATTTAAAAAAAAAAAAAAGCTCCGAAGCTCTGGTGCTCTCCTTCCCAAAGCTCTTCTGGAGTTCAGTGAGGCGCCCCCTCACTTTATTTGGGACTGGGGACCCTCAGTGTGCCTCCATCCCCACCTGCTGGCTTCACTCAGGTGCATTACCTGCCAGGCCAGAAGGAGCTTGTTCTCTGTGGAATGAATGAGCGGTTGTGGCGATAAGCACTCCCCCCACCCCCACCCCCACCCCCGCGCCCGCCCGCCCCGCCATGTCCACCCAGTTCTCGCTGCAATCGACGGCTGGTTCTGGATATTTCCATAGGGTTAATGTGACACTGATACATTATTCTTTCAATACATATTTATTGTTCGGGGATATGGGGATAGAGCTGTGAACAAAACCGGCCAAAACGCCTGCTTGGGGAACTGTAGTTCTAAAGAGGAGAGACCAGCCGTAAAGCCAGCGGGCCACGTGGCTTAGGACAAGGAGGTGAGCACGTGATAGAAGTAGGAGAGGAGGCGTGCACGGGGTGCTCTTCCAAGCACAGTGGTCAGGGAGCGGTCCCTGGGAAGGTGACATGAGCAAAGTCCTGTTGGAGCCGAGGGAGTAAGGCGTGCAGAGATCAGAACAATCTTCCCAGCACAGGAAGCAGCCAGACAAGCCCCTAGCTGATGAAGCCACTTCCGCAGGGAAGTCAGGGTCCCTCGGGGCACGCGGGGTGGCCCTCAAGGACAGGCTGGGGTGAGAAGTTGGGCTCTCTCTCTCACCTTTGCCTGCCCTCAGAGCCAGCGGACACACAGATCCTGTCTGATCCACATTGCGTGGCGGCCCGCAAGGCCAGAAACATCTGGGGCTTTGGTGGGAAGGATCACAGAGCAGACCAGGAGCCCCTCCCCGCACCGTGGGTCCCCTCAGATGCCCACGGCAGCCTCTGAGCCAGCCCGTTGACTTGCTGACCTGGGGTCCCTGAATGTGTGGGCCACCAGACCCCAGCCCTCCTAGCTGATGACAACTCAGGAGTCAGGAACCCCCCGCCCCCCTTCTTATCCTCATTTTGACAGCAAGGGGGAGAGGTGGTGATATCTGTTTTGTTGAATGGTGAATAAAATGATCTAAAAACAATTACTGTCCACAAGAGACTGGTAAGTATGGAACTGATAATAGGTGAGTGTCCCCCCGCCCCGGGGGGTGGGGGGCTCTGGAATGCCAACAGCACCATTGCTGCTGAATCCCCTCTTGCTACCCCACAGCTACCCCAGCTGGTCACCTGGACTGCAGGCCCCTCCGTCTTGGACGGCCCAGGTCTGGGGGCCCGTTGACCACCGCATCCCAGAAACCGCGCCGTGGGGCAGTGGGGTGTGGCTGCGGAGCGGGGCTCAGCTTTAGAAGTCAGGCACCCAGGTGGAGATCTGGGTCCTGTTGTCTCTGGGCTGTGGGACTCGCGCAGGTTACTGCTCCTGGAAATGGCGTTGTGGCTTCCTTACTGGGCCTGGGGCTTCCAGAAGCTAGCACAGTCCACGCTCCACACACCCTGTGACGCCCCAGGAGCGGGGCGTTAACATCAGCGTGTGACCCTGAGAACAGGATCTGCACGGGCCTTAGGGGGGGCCTCTGGGGCCTCTGCAGCTGGGGCCTTGGAGGAGACAGCATCGGTGGGCTTGGAGGGGAGGCTTTCCAAATGTCTGGAGAGTCCAGAAGCTTCTGCTCCCCATTCAGACTTCGTCCAAAGAGCCCCGAGATCCCGCCTCATCTGGGGTTCCTGTCCTCAGACACAGAGCCTGGCTGGGGGCCTGCCCCACATCTGGAGAGAGCGCAAGGCGGTCTTCCAGCATCTTGCCCTTCTCACCCCGTAGCTTGCCTCTGAGTATTCGGAACCCCCGGCCCCCGGGTCCTCCCATCCGAGCGAGGCCCTGCAGAGGCATATGCCGGGCTCCCGTGGGGTTCTCCCATGGAGCGTGCGTGGGTACCCATGAATGAGGAGGGGTTCGCGTCAAGTGTGTTGGGGGTGCTGCCCACATGGAGTGGTCTTGAGAGGCCATCCTTTGAGGTGGGGGCTGCCTTGTTCTCTGGGATTCTTTATGCCCCAGGATTGCCCCCCTCTGCCCCAGCAGGGCTCTCCCCTCTAGCTCGGGTCCTTCCCTCCCCACTAGCCCCTAGGCCAAGGACCCTAACCCTTCCCTGGGGCCTGCAGGGACTGAGTTGTTTGTCTCGTGGACTGCTTGGAAGCTCATCCCTTCCCCTATTCAAGCCAGGCCGTTAGGATTCAAAGTAGACCCCACAGGACAGCAGGAAAGCTGGCTAGTGATTTATCATTTTAATCGAGGTTTCCTACTTAGTATTCATCACTCACCCCAGACGGATGGGGAGGTGCAGGGTGGTCCTATCTTCTTCACTCCTCGCTGGACACCCCCGGCCTCCCAAGCCTCCTGCTCCAGGGAACTTTCTCCTTCTTCCTAGTTCCCAGGCCTTGAGTGGGTTGGCTTTTTGCATTTTTCCCTGCAGCTACAAATCAGGAAACCGGGTCATAAAACAACCTTGGATAAGTGGGTAGGATGGAACCAGCAGTCTCACAGCCGCTGCTGGGGAACAGAAAGCTTCCTTCCTCTCTCTTCCTCCGTCTCCCACCCTGCCCCTCTCCCGCCACCCCTCTCCCTCAGGAAAACCTCCAGCCACAGCCTCCCAGCTGGGCTCCACCAGGTCCCCTGTGGGAGCTGCAGCAGCTCTGGCCCATGCTGTGCCCATTTCCCTGGCCCGGGGCACTGGAGGGGCTGTGGGCCCAGGGACAGCAGTTACGGGGTGACAGCAGGTGGCCAGTAACCAGCACTACTCATGAGTGGACCTCCCTGAGGTGGGTCCGGCTCCCGGAATAAGGGGGGGGGGTCCTGGCCTGGTCTTCAGGGCCTCAGAGGCTGCAGAGGGGGCCCTACGCCCTCCCCTTCCAGCACCTTCTTGCTGCCACGCCTTCCTGTAGGTGGGAGTTCTTGGTGTGGGGTCCAGGGAAGCGAACGTGCACCCTCGGTCTGGTCATCCAGCAAAAGGAACTTCACTGTGGGTGGGCTCAAAGGTCAGTCTCTTGCTCTCTGAACCTCACCTTTTTTCTCTGGAAGGGCAGAATAGTCAAAGTGTTAACCCAGCAAACCTGCACAAGAGTGAGCATTCCTGGCCAATGCCAAGGGTCCCCCCCACCCCCCACCCCGTCCTCCCCTGCTCCCTTGGTCCAGGGTCCTGGGAAGACTGCCTTCCAAGAGTTGTCATAAGGGACTTCTGTCCTAAGCATCGTATCTGGTGCCTAGAGGACGCTTAAGGCTGACTTCCTCCCTCCCCTCAGGAACTTCAGAGATCAGGCCTTGACCCAGTGTCCCCAAGACCCAGGTGGGGGAAGCAAGGAGGGGGGAGGCTAGGCTGGACCCGAAGGAGCCCCACGAGGATGTGTTAGGGGGTGCCCTTCTCCCTCCAGCTGAACCCACTGAGGCCAGACCCCGGGTCTGTCCCTCTCTGCCAAAGGGGCCCTTCCTGCTGCCGCCCACCCTGCCTGGTGCCTGCCTCTCTCCCCCTCCTTGTCATGTCCTGGTGCTCTTGAAAAGTAATCATAATCATAATAATTAATAACAACAGAACCTGTGGCAGGCCTGAGGCAGCTCTTAAAGAGGCAGAGCCCCATTTTCTCCTGGCTGAGCTGGCGGACCTTGAGCCCGACTTTGATGCCATGCCTTTGTTCCTGCAACCGTCCCTCTTCCCCCTCCCGCCGCCTGGGGTTGGAGGGTGGTGTTGGGGTGAGCATTTTTGCCTGCGTTCTCCATCAGGCACTGGGCTTCTCGTATTTTAATTGAACTGTCTTTTCTTAGAGATAGATGCTTTCACCGCATCCAGGGCTTGTGTGTATTGGGAAACCTGCCTTTAATACAGCTCGGCTAAATTAAAAGACACAGCAGCTGGACTGATTAAAGGTGGGGGGCGGCGGCGGACACTGGCCATAGCAGTCTCTCTTTTTAAGTAATGTTTCCGGTAATGCATTTTGGAGAATGTGAAGAAAAATAAAAAATAAAAAATAAAGCTGTAGAAATGTTAATGATATCCACAGGACACTCAGCAGGAAATGGGAGCGATCTGGGACTAATAAAAGACGAAATGTAATTTGTGCAGATATACGAGGCGCAGCTCAGCTCCTGTGCCTCCAGAGCAGGCCTGGGTTTGCGCATTCCGGGCTCATAAACACAGGCAGGGGGGGGGGGACGGAGGAGGAGCGCAGTGTCGTGTCCTCTGGAGCAGGGCCTCCTGGGCAGGGCCTGCTGCCGACCCCGCCTGCCAGCCAGTGACACCCTAATAAAAGTGACTTCCACTGCCAGCCGGGTTGTGCGCCTGCTCATTTCCTCTGCCCAAGGGTGGAAGGGGGACGGCCCCTAAGCCTTCTCCGCAGAGCTCAGGAGGCCCAGGGCTGCCTGCCTGGCTGACAGCCACCAGGCCAGAACCAAGTGCCGCCTCCAGCCGCTATGGTCCCGGTGCATCGCGGCAGGCACCTCCTGTGATGTTTGATCCAAGCCGCCAGGGATGGGACTGAAGTGGGTCAGAAGGGCGGGCACATTTCTCCTTGTTGGGGATGCCTGTGAAAAATCCGGGAGGAGGTGGGAGAGGAGGCCGCCGGGCTGTGTTCGTCACAGGGCCTGGTGGGCAGGGGCTCGCCCTGTGGGACGCCGATCCCATCGCTCACAGCAGCCCCGGGCAGGCGCATCTACCCCTGAGTCAGGGTCAGCTGACTGCCGAGCTCAGGGGAGGTGGGCCCCGGGCTGTGCTAACAGGGCTCCTGGGGGCTTCTGGCTGCCCCCGCTCCGCTGGATGGGGCCCCTCCCCTGGCCCCCTCCCTGATCAGCCCCAACATTGAGAAAGGCGTCTAAGGGGGATCTGGGCGGAGAATAGAAGAGTGACTTGGACCTCCTGGGGGAGCTCCCCCCCCCCACATCTCTGTCCTTTCTCACGTCTGTGTGTGTCTCTCTCTCTTCTGTGCCTCTTTATTCCTTTCTGGTCCCTCCTATAACCCTGGAATCTTGTAGCCTTGAACCCCTTCCTCTTTCACCTTGGGAATGGCTGGGAACTGGACTGTCCCCCGGTGCCCTCCTGGGGGCCCGGGCCTTTCTTTCTGCCTCTTGCGCGCCCCCCCCCCCCCCGGGGGGGGGTTTTGGGGGGAAAATCTCCCCCCCCCCCCCCCCCCCCCCCCCCCCCCCCCGGGGCGTCTGGCTAACTGCCAGACTCCTCTTCCTGAGCCTGGAACGTTCCTTGCTCCTCCCCCTCCCTCCTTTGAGGGCTTCTGGGGTGACCTGGCCTCCAGTCAGGGAGACCTTTAGCCTGGACGCTGTTGTGTGAATCCAGTTGCTCTGCCCTGAAGGGCCCACCGCTTCTCCGGGGTCATTTCCTGATCCCAGATCCTGCGCTGGGGCTGGTTAGACCTCGCCAGGGGCCCGAGCCCCTGAAATCATAAACAGATGGGCTCTTGGCCTGGCGTGCCCCGGTGCTGACCCTGTGGAGATGGAGACGGGAGGGGCCGCCAGGGCTGCCTCACGCCCAGCTGTGGGGCGCTCCTCCGTGGCCAAGGGACTGCGGCTCTGTCCCCCATTAGCATGCACTCCCTCACTCTGGGCCACGTAATCTGTTTACGCACCTATGATATCAAAACCAGGAGGCAGGTGCCGCTGTCCTGCGTTACTGGGAGTCGGAGAAGGGGACGCTTTATGCCTAACGTGGCTCCACAGCCCCTAATCAACGTCTGCTAGGAGGAACAGACAGATTCCAGATGGCATGGCCGTGATAGAGGAGGTGCGCGTGTGCGCGTGCTTGCTTGTGTGTGTGTGTGTGTGTGTGTACACGCGCGCCCGCTCTCCGCAGGCCCTGGTGAGTGGCTCCTCTGGGCAGGGGCAGACCTTCCCTGGTCCCCGCATGGCTGGGTCCTGCTCGAACACTGCCGCACTGGGACCCAGCCGGCCCCCCGGGGACCGGAGAGCGGGAAGCGCTCTGCTAAATGGTTCTGCTGGCAGGGAAGTGCTGGGAGTGGTGGGTGGGGTGGAGGGGAGGAGCTGACCCTGAGCAGGGTGGGGTGCCCCCCGCGGGCGCGTGGGGCAGTGGGTCTGCGCCTCGCCTTGCAGCAGCGGTGGCCATCCCGGGCCAGGCCCAGCGGGCCGCGGGGCCGATGTCGGGCTGGGAATTACAGAGCACACCCCCCTGACACAGAAGTTGTCAATATGTGCACAGCTGGTGGGGAGGCTCGGGCAAAGGGGAGACCATTAAGAGCTGCAGGGGAGAGGGCCGGGCGGGAGAGGGGTGGGAGGCGGGCGGCTTTCCGAGGGGAGGGGAAATGGCCCGTCTGAATCCCTCTCCCTCTCCCTCTCCCTCTCCCTCTCCCCCTCCCCTCCCCGCCCTCCCTCTCTCCTTTTCTCTTTTCACAGATAACCAGCCCGAGTCATGCAGTCTTTTCGAGAAAGGTGTGGTTTCCATGGCAAACAACAGAACTACCAGCAGACCTCACAGGAGACATCGCGCCTGGAGAATTACAGGCAGCCGAACCAGGCCGGGCTGAGCTGCGACCGGCAGCGGCTGCTGGCCAAGGACTACTACAGCCCGCAGCCCTACCCGGCCTACGAGGGAGGCGCCAGCACGGCCGCCGGCCCGGCGCGGGGCGGCAAGGGCCTGGCCTCGCAGCAGTCCCTGCAGGGCAGGCCGGCCTTCTCAGGCTACAGCGTGCAGGACAGCAGCGCGTACCCCGGCCGCTACTCGGGCGAGGAGAGCCTGCAGGCCTGGGGGGCCCCCCAGCCGCCACCGCCGCAGCCGCAGCCCCTGCCGGGGGGCGTGGGCAAATATGACGACAGCTTGATGAAAAAGGCGGCGGTACCCCCTGGCAGGCAGTACCCGGAGCAGGGCGCCCAGCTGCCCTTCCGGACTCACTCGCTGCACGTCCAGCAGCAGCTGCCGCAGCCCCAGCAGCCCCTGGCGTACCCCAAGCTGCAAAGGCAGAAGCTGCAGAACGACATGGCCTCGCCGCTGCCCTTCCCGCAGGGCAGCCACTTCCCCCAGCACTCCCAGTCTTTCCCCGCTTCCTCCAGCTACTCCTCCGGCGCCCAGGGCGGCAACGGCGGTGGCCAGGGCGCCCACTCCTATAAGAGTTGCACCGCGCCGTCCGCCCAGCCCCACGACCGGCCGCTAACGGCCAGCGCCACCCTGGCGCCGGGCCCGCGGGTCCAGAACCTTCACGCCTACCAGTCCGGCCGCCTCGGCTACGACCAGCAGAAGCAGCAGCAGGCGGCGCTTCAGAGCCGGCACCACGCGCAGGAGACCCTCCATTACCAAAACCTCGCCAAGTACCAGCACTACGGGCAGCAGGGCCCGGGCTACTGCCAGCCGGACGCGGCCGTCAGGACTCCGGAGCAGTACTACCAGACCTTCAGCCCCAGCTCCGGCCACTCGCCCGCGCGCTCCGTGGGCCGCTCGCCCTCCTACAGCTCCACCCCGTCGCCGCTGATGCCCAACCTAGAGAACTTCCCCTACAACCAGCAGCCACTCGGCGCCGGCGCCTTCCCCGCAGGCATCACGGACCACAGCCACTTCATGCCCCTGCTCAACCCCTCCCCGACCGATGCCGCCGGCTCGGTGGACAGCCAGGCGGGCAACGGCAAGCCGCCGCCGAAGGACAAGCTGCCTGAGAACCTGCTGTCGGACCTCAGCCTGCAGAGCCTCACAGCCCTGACGTCCCAGGTGGAGAACATCTCCAACACAGTGCAGCAGCTGCTACTGTCCAAGGCCGCCGTGCCGCAGAAGAAGGGCACCAAGAACCTGGCGTCCAGGACGCCAGAGCAGCACCGGAGTCAGCACTGCAGCCCCGAGGGCAGCGGCTACTCGGCCGAGGCGGCCGGCACGCCGCTGTCCGAGCCGCCGAGCAGCACGCCGCAGTCCACGCACGCTGAGCCGCCGGACGCCGACTACCTGAGCGGCTCCGAGGACCCGCTGGAGCGCAGCTTCCTCTACTGCAGCCAGGCTCGCGGCAGCCCCGCCAGGGTGCACGGCAACTCCAAGGCCAAGCCCGAGTCGGTGTCCACCTGCTCGGTGACCTCGCCCGACGACATGTCCACCAAGTCCGACGACTCCTTCCAGAGCCTGCACGGCAGCCTGCCACTCGACAGCTTCTCCAAGTTTGTGGCAGCCGAGCGGGACTGCCCGCGGCTCCTGCTCAGCGCCCTGGCGCAGGAGGACCTGGCCTCCGAGATCCTCGGGTTGCAGGAGGCCATCGGCGAGAAGGCCGAGAAGGCCTGGGCCGAGGCGCCTGGCCCGGCCAAGGACGCCAGCAAGCCTCCCTTCTCACTGGAGAACCACAGCGCCTGCCTGGACGCCGTGGCCAAGAACGCATGGCCGCGGCCGGGGGAGCCGGAGGCCCTGCCCGAGGCCCTGCAGCTCGACAAGGGTGGCGGTGCCAAGGACTTCAGCCCGGGGCTCTTCGAAGACCCTTCCGTGGGCTTTGCCACCCCGGACCCCAAGAAGACGGCCGGTCCCCTCGCCTTTAGCCCCAAGACCACGCTCGGGGCCGCCACGCCGGACCCTGCCGCAGCAGCCTTTGACTGCTTCCCGGACACGACCAGCGCCAGCTCGGCGGATGGCGGCAACCCCTTCGCCTGGCCCGAGGAAAACCTGGGCGATGCTTGTCCCCGCTGGGGCCTGCACCCCGGCGAGCTCACCAAGGGCCTGGAGCAGGGCGGGAAGGCCTCCGACGGCGTGGGCAAGGAGAATGCCCACGAGGTTTCGGGCTGCCCGGGCTTCCAGGAGGGGGAGCCGCCCGGGGACAAGGCCGCCGGGCCTCGGGACTCGGCGCAGGAGGCGGCGGGCGGGGTGAAGGAGGAGGTGGGCGGGCTGCTGCAGTGCCCCGAGGTGGGCAAGGCCGACCGCTGGCTGGAGGACAGCCGGCACTGCTGCTCCGCCGCGGACTTCGGGGACCTGCCCCTGCTGCCACCGCCCGGCAGGAAAGAGGACCTGGAGGCAGAGGAGGAGTACTCCTCCCTGTGTGAGCTCCTGGGCAGCCCCGAGCAGAGGCCCGGCCTGCCGGACCCGCTGTCGCCGAAGGCCCCCCTGCTGTGCACCAAGGAGGAGGTGGAAGAGGTGCTGGACACCAAGACCGGCTGGGGCTCCCCGTGCCACCTGTCCGGCGATTCCGTCATCTTGCTGGGCCCCACTGTGGGCGCCGAGTCAAAGGTCCAGAGCTGGTTTGAGTCCTCCCTGTCCCACATGAAGCCGGGCGAAGGAGGCCCCGACGGGGTGCTGGCGCCTGGGGACTCTGCCACGCTGGCCCCAGATGCCTCCCTGGCACAGAAGCCCAACAAGCCGGCCGTGCCCGAGGCGCCCATTGCTAAGAAGGAGCCCGTGCCACGCGGCAAAAGCTTACGGAGCCGGCGGGTGCACCGGGGGCTGCCGGAGGCTGAGGACTCCCCATGCCGGGCGCCCGTGCTGCCCAAGGACCTCTTGCTCCCCGAATCCTGCACGGGGCCCCCGCAGGGACAGATGGAAGGAGCGGGAGCCCCAGGCCGGGGGGCCTCAGAAGGGCTCCCCAGGATGTGCACGCGCTCCTTCACGGCCCTGAGCGAGCCCCGCACGCCTGGACCCCCAGGCCTGACCACCACCCCCGCCCCCCCGGACAAACTGGGGGGCAAGCAGCGAGCCGCCTTCAAGTCCGGCAAGCGGGTGGGCAAGCCGTCACCCAAGGCGGCCTCCAGCCCCAGTAACCCGGCCGCCCTGCCCGTGGCCTCGGACAGCAGCCCCATGGGCTCCAAGACCAAGGAGACAGACTCGCCCGGCACCCCGGGCAAGGACCAGCGCTCTATGATCCTGCGGTCCCGCACGAAAACCCAGGAGGCGTTCCACTCCAAGAGGCGGCGGCCCTCGGAGAGCCGCCTCCCCAACTGCCGTGCCGCCAAGAAGCTGCTGGCCAACAACCACCTGCCTGCCTCGTTCAAGGTCTCCGGCAGCCCCCAGAAGGAGGGCAGGGCCAGCCAGCGGGCCCGGGTCCCCAAGCCGGGCGCAGGCAGCAAGCTCTCTGACCGGCCCCTCCACGCGCTCAAGAGGAAGTCGGCCTTCCTGGCGCCCGTCCCCACCAAGAAGCGGAACCTGGTTCTACGGAGCGGCAGCGGGGAGGATGTGAAGGAGGAGGGAGCCGAGGACCCCTCCACCCTCTTCAAGAGGGTCTCTTCGCCCAAGAAGGCCAAGCCCGCCAAGGGCAACAGCGGCGAGCCTGCCGTGAAGCCCCCGCCCCCAGAGACCCCCGATGCCTGCCTGAAGCTCGCCTCACGGGCGGCCTTCCAGGGGGCCATGAAGACCAAGGTGCTTCCACCCCGGAAAGGCAGGGGCCTGAAGCTGGAGGCCATTGTGCAGAAGATCACCTCGCCCAGCCTGAAGAAGTTTGCGTGCAAGGCGCCGGGGGCCCCTCCCGGTAACCCTCTGAGCCCCTCTCTCCCTGAGAAGGACCGTGGGCTGAAGAGTGCGGGCGGCAGCCCAGTTGGGGCAGGAGAAGGTCTCTTAAATGTGGGCCCCGGGCAGAAGCTCCCCGCAGCTCCGGGGGCCGACCCCTTATGCAGAAATCCGACCAACAGATCCTTAAAAGGCAAACTCCTAAACAGTAAGAAACTGTCCTCGACTGACTGTTTCAAAACTGAGGCCTTCACATCGCCCGAGGCCCTGCTGCCCGGGGAGACTGCCCTGGCGCCTAAGAAGAGAAGCCGGAAAGGCAGGGCTGGAGCCCTCGGACTCCCCAGAGGTCCCCTGGAGAAGCGGCCCCATCTAGGCCCGGCTCTGCTCCTGACCCCCCGAGACAGGGCCAGTGGCACTCAGGGGGGCGGTGAGGACAGCTCTGGTGGAGGAGGCAAGAAGCCAAAGACAGAGGAGCTGGGCCTGGCCTCCCAGTCCCCTGAAGGCCGGCCCTGCCAGGCCCAGACGAGGGCACAGAAGCAGCCGGGCCACACCAACTACAGCAGCTATTCCAAGCGAAAGCGCCTCACCCGGGGCCGGGCCAAGAACTCCACCTCCTCACCCTGTAAGGGGCGTGCCAAGCGGCGGCGGCAGCAGCAGGTGCTGCCCCTGGATCCCGCCGAGCCTGAAATCCGCCTCAAGTACATTTCCTCGTGCAAGCGGCTTCGGGCAGACAGCCGCACCCCGGCCTTCTCGCCCTTTGTGCGGGTGGAGAAGCGAGACGCGTTCACCACCATATGCACTGTGGTCAACTCCCCTGGGGAGGAGCCCAAGCCCCACAGGAAGCCTTCCTCCTCCGCCTCCTCTTCCTCGTCCTCATGCTCATTCTCCTTGGACGCGACCGGGGCCTCCTTGGCCACGCTCCCTGGAGGCTCTGTCCTGCAGCCACGGCCCTCCCTGCCCCTCTCCTCCACCATGCATCTGGGGCCCGTGGTCTCCAAGGCCCTGAGTACCTCTTGCCTTGTTTGCTGCCTCTGCCAAAACCCGGCCAACTTCAAGGACCTCGGGGACCTCTGTGGGCCCTACTACCCCGAACACTGCCTCCCCAAAAAGAAGCCAAAACTCAAGGAGAAGGTGCGGCCGGAGGGCACCTGCGAGGAGGTCTCGCTGCCCCTCGAGAGAACACTCAAAGACCTCGAGTGCGCAGCCGCTGTTGCCACTGGCAAGCCCCCGAGGCCCGAGGGCCCGGCCGACCCCGGCAAGCAGGGCTCGCTGCGCACCAGCGCCCGGGGCCTGTCCCGGCGGCTGCAGAGCTGTTACTGCTGTGACAGTCGGGGGGACGGTGGCGAGGAGGCGGCCCCGGCTGACAAGAGCCGCAAGCATGAGTGCAGCAAGGAGCCACCGGCCGAGCCTGGCGGGGACACCCAGGAACACTGGGTGCACGAGGCCTGCGCCGTGTGGACGGCCGGGGTCTACCTGGTAGCCGGGAAGCTCTTTGGGCTGCAGGAGGCCATGAAGGTGGCCGTGGACATGGTAAGAGGCCAGCCCGGCTGGGGCGGGGAGCCCGGGGTGCACAGGACAGGCAGGCGGGCAGGCCACTGGGAAGCCCCCCCCCCCCCCCCATCTTTGCCGGCGCCATGGTTTGGGCCAAACCTGCCTGCCGTCACCAATTCCTCTCCGGGGAGTTTTGGGGTGGAGTTGAGGCCGAGGCAGGACACGCTCACCCACCCCGGTCCCCGACTTGCCCGGCCCAGCCCGGCACGCGGCACCTTCCTGCTCTTCCTGCTCCAGGTTCCCCCCCACCCCCCCCACCCCCCCGTCCCGGCACCTACCTGTCCCCTTGGGCTCTGGGAAGGAGCCTCTCCACACATGGTGGGTCGGCACGTGTCCCCTCGGGCAGGGTGGTCTGGGGACCTCTCCGCAACGGTCATAACGTGCTCCTGGAGGACCTCCAGTCCCTGAGGTCTGTGAGCAGGAACTCAGGCTGCCTTCTCGGTTCAGATCCCAGCACGGCCCATCCCTCCCCGTGGGACTCGGGGCCTGGGGCTTCGCCCCTCCGTACCCCCGTGTCTTCATGGCCGGCGTGGGCCACGCAGCAGGGCTGTGAGGGCTGAGTGAGTCCGTGCCCGTGAAGCCACCAGGCCTGTCTGAGCGCCCGCCGACGGCCCCCTGCGAGGACAAGGGACGTCGGCCGGGGCCTCGGCTCACCAGCAGTGTTCCTACCACTCCAGCTACCAGGGCTTCCTGCTCCTCGCGCTCCCTTCTGAGGGGTGCAGGAGGCCAGAGTGAGCAGGCAGCTAGACGGGGTGCCGGGGTCAGCAGTCTCTTCCCGGGGCCTGTGCTCTTGCCTGCCTCCCCCCGACACGCGCACACACGCGCTCACACACATGCACACACACGCACACACGCACACGGACAGCCACACCTGGGATGCAAACCTCCTGTGCCCAAGGGCCTCGGCCTCACCTGGGTTCCTGCACCCACCTTCCACTGCCGCGGGGCATGGTGGGAGACCTCTGCAGGCCCAGACATCCTGCCCAGGGGCCTGCAACCTGACTGAGGAAACCCCACCTCCAACAGGACACCTGCACTTTCCGTGCTCCTCCCTCCCTCCCTCCCTCTCTCTCTGTCTCTGTCTCTCTCTCTGTCACTGGCTCTTGGCTCCTTCCCAGCCATCCTGAAATAGGCTCAAGTCTCTTCCATCATTAAAAAGTAATACCCTCAGATCACCAATCCCCTCCTCTGACACCCACGCCCCACCAGGCCCCCCCCATCCAGGCCTCCCCTGCCTCCACGACTCTGGGCCAGGCTGTGCTGCTTCTCCATCCTTCTCTGAGCTGGGGCCCGATCCAGTCTTTTCCATGGTGGTGGGCTAATCAAACACGGGCTGAGCCTGTCCCGGGAGCTCTGGTCTCGCCTCATGGACCTGCACTAAAGTCCTGCTGGACTGACAAGGAAGCTGGGGGTCAGAGTGGCACCCTGCTTCCCTGCTGTCACACAGCTCTTGAGCACTGGGCTGGAATTACGCCAGTCTCCGCCCGCTGCGCCCTATGCCCAAAATGGTCTGCTGGCCTCCTGCCACTGGGGGCATCCCTGGGAAGGTCAGGCCGGGGGCGGGGGGGCGGTGCTGGGGGGGTTAGGACACACACCAGCAGGCCTTCGCTGCTCCCCAGCCGCATCTTCCTACCTCCCCCAAGTCAGCTCAGATGGGGTCTAAAAGGCCTCCCTGCCTCCGATGGCCCTGGGCCAGGCCCGAGCTGGCAGCCGGGCTGAGCCTCACAGGGGCCCACCAAAGCAGCGTCCCCCCACCAGACGCTCAGAACACTCTGGAGAGACGGCCAGGCTCTGAGACTTTGAGGGTCCCAGCTCCACGCCCTCACCTCCTGCAGCCTAGGCCTCCTGTCCCGGGCCAAGACCTCTTACTGCCTTGGCTCCCTCGGAGACACACAGACCCGGGTTCAAACCTCAGCTCTGCTGACTGAGGTCTGTGACCCCAGCAAGTCACTGCCCTCTGGGAGCTTCAGAAGGCCCCAGCATGCCTGTTGGTACCTTGGCCTCAGTCTCGCTCTCGGGGGGGGCGGAAGTTCTGTGGGGGCCCCTCAGGGATAGCCCTCTTTCTTCTCCGACCCCTCCCTAGGACCCCCACACAAACTGTTGTCCCTCAGCCCTCCCATGCCCACCTCCCAGGACCTCAGTTTCTCAGTCTGCCCAGAACCACTGCAGACCCCACGTCCTATCCAGGTGAGGCCTGGCCATGGATGCCAAGGATGGGGGCATGCACCTCTCACTGGGTGTTACTTGGAAGCTGCTAGCAAGGGCTCAGACCCCAGTTTGGGCCCCCCCCCCCACCAACCTGGGATCCTTTGGCAGGTTCACAAGCCCTGCTGGGGGAGCAGGGGGTCAGAGCTCGGTTGCTAGGCTCAGAAGGGCCCAACACCTCTGTCTCTCTGTACCTCGGTTTCTTCGTGTCTGGAACGCCGCTCATCAGTTTTTTTGGGGGGGGGCGGGCCTCAGTGCAGGCGCCGCCCCTCTGGCTGTTCCCCTTTAACCAACAAAACACCTGAGGGCCTGGCCCTGGTCTGGGCCCCCCTTCTGCTCCGTCACCTCTTTGTGGGTCAGAAATTGAGGCACTGTTTGGGTCCCACAGCCCCAGGAGATCTCAGCCTTGACCGGAAGGCAACTGCCCATCTGAAGGCATGTATGGAAACCTGATGTTCCAGAACATACCCAGCCCATCTCCCTGTACCTACCCCCTCCCAGCTTGATGCCGCAGGGAGCCTTCCCAGGCCTTATTCCCCAGGAAGGTGGGAGAAGACTTTCTCGCTCCTGGTCTCTCCCAGTTGCTGCAGGTGGGGTCCCTCTCTCAGTCGTGGACGTGGGATGGAGCCCACCCCTGGCCCCGAGCAGTACGGGGAGATTTTTGCCAGCTCAAAGCCCAGCTCAGCTACTTGGGAGCTGTGTGCCCTCAGGCAGGTTACTCAGCCTCTCTGAGCTCTCCTCGGCAACCTGGGTAGAATTATGATAATACCAACATCATAAGGTTATGAGGTGGCTGCTTCCAGGCCCACGGGGCGCCGCATGAGTGACCCGTCCCGGTGGCTTAGCGCTGGGGCCTGGGCCTACCACTGCTCTGCTTCCCCGTGGTATGTACTCCCCGACTGGTAGAGCGGGGCTGTAGTTCTGGAGTCTGCGGGACTTGGGGCCCAGCCTGTCCCTCTCCAGGCTGCAGAGCTTCTCTTGCTCTTCAGAGGGCCTTCTTGGAGTGGCCCAGCTGTCCCGGCCACGTCCCTCTTCGGACAGCTGGGCCAGGTGTGGGACACCGCGTGCATCTAAAGCAACTCTGCCTGTCCCCTCCTCTGTGCACCTGGGCAGCGGGGGGCGGGGGCCCTCGGAGGGTGGGACAGGTCCATTCTGGGCTCCGTGCTCGTGTGGCTGCCAGACAGGGTAGAAAACGATGCTTATCGCCTTCACGCTCGCCTGGAGTGGAGGCCTCAGTTTCACCGTCTAGAAAATGGGGTTCATGACAGTCCCCCCCCCCCGCCCCTGTCCAGGGCGGCTGAGAGGAGCCAGTGGGTAAGGACACGCCCCGTGCCCTGCGCACCGAAGCCCTGCTCAGCACCAGCCGGTAGCCACACCCACAGCAGCCTCACCGCTTCTTGTCGTCTGCTGGGCACGCGGTGTCTCCCGTGTGATTTTCACACGACTGGCCTGTAGCGGGGCGGGGGGCCCGTCCCTCCTCGCCCAGGTGGGGCCTGGAGACTTTGGATGACCGGCTGAGGTCACCCAGCGCAGAATGGCAGAGCTGGGATGCGAACCCATGAGGTTCGACATTTATCCTGCTTGGGGTTCGACAGGCCCCTGCCCCAAGAGGGTCCCCTCATCCGAGCCCGGGGCTGCCACAGAATCAGCCCCCGGGCCACCTGCAACCTCCTTCCAACTGATTTCGGGGCGGGGGGAGGTGGGGTCCGTGAGGGGCCCACTGCAGACTCACCCCAGCTTCCCTCTCTCCTCGCCAGACCTGTTCCAGCTGCCAGGAAGCCGGGGCCACCATCGGGTGCTGCCACAAAGGATGTACCCACACGTACCATTACCCGTGTGCCACGGATGCAGGTAAGAGCCAGCCCCAGGGGACAGGGAGGCCCCGGAGGCCTGGAGGCAGGATCAGGCCTCCCCTGCACTCCCCCCCCCCCCTGCCCCCCCCCCCCCCCCCGCCGCCTGCTCCCAGGGCGGCAGCAGCCCCAGCTGAGCCACCCGCAGGAGCACACACAGGACTGAGTGGGGACAGTTCCTTCGCCAGGGCTGGAATGCGAGCACGAGCTGCACCCCCTCCTTCTGCGGGGATTAATTCACACCCACTCCCCACCAGGCCCGGAGTCAGGCCCTGGCTCTGTCCCCATTTGCATCTTTACAGATAGGCTGCCTTCCCCAGGCCACACACAGCAGCACGGACAGACTTTGCCTGTCTGGCTCCACATCCCGTGCTCGCTCGCTCGCTCTCAGCGCAGTACTGTCCAGCCCCCTGGGGCCTCCCTGTGAGTGGGACAGACAGGAAAAGCATGATCCTTGCCCAAAGTTACGGAGACCAGATACGGTGGAGAGAGTGTGTGCCGTGGGAGAGATTCATCCTGTCTGAGCTGGGAGGGAATGCAGGAGGACTCCCTGGAGGAGGTGGCATTGGCGCCAGGCCCCACAAGGTCAGGGGAGGTGCGCAGCAGCTGGTTAGTGGCTTGGAGCAATACAGGTTCTGTTCTGAATGAAGTCTCCGGAGGATTCCCCACATAATAGGGATGTCTGTAGAGCCCCGGGGATTGCCACAGGAGGAGGAGACTCTTGACTCAGTGAGAAGGGGCTTGCAGAGACCTCAATGGCGCTGAGTGCACAGGCCTTAGGGGAGGGGCAGGGAGAGGGAGGTGCGGAGCCAGCGGCCAACTTCCCCGTGTTGGGAGACAGGTGTGAGGCCAGCCAGGGGTGTGCTGAGGGCTATGCCCGCTCGCGGACCCCCGCACCACTCACTGGTGGCGGGAGGGGGACGGCCGTGGTCGGCTGTCCGGTCAGCTCTGCCCTGCTCCATGCAGGCTCTCCCGCCCAGCGGGCCCGGGCCCCCCACAGTTGACCCCACCAAGTCCCCCAGGCTGCCCAGATTCACAGGCTGGGGCCTCTTCTGCATGGGCGGAACTACGGAGCCACCTTGCCGAGGCTGGCGGCCCAGGGAGGGCGCTTGGAGCAAAACTCTTGGCCATCTGTCCATGACACGTGGCTGCTTCCCTGTGCACAGGTTGGGGAGCTGTCCCCAGCCGGGCTCAGGACAGAGAGACCCACTGGCCGTCAGCCCAAGGGGTCGTCAGATCGCAGGAGGGGGCCGCATGGGGGGAGTGGGCGCCAGCATTTCACAGCTGCGGGGGGCGGGGGCGACAGCCAAAGAAGCTGGGAGAACAAGTGAGCCCGGAGGCCAGAAGGGCGGGCTGGCCGGGGCACCTCTGGCCAGGCAGGAGGGGTGGAGGGCAGAGGACCTGAGGCAGGGGGCTGGGCAGGCCATCCGGCGTTTGGCAGACGGGAGCCCCGGGCCTCCGTGTGCACCATGCACCTACCCAGGCCCCGGGTCTCCAGGTGTCGGCTCTCGGGCCGCAGGGCACCGGGGCTGCCCCCCTCTGCCCTTCCCTGCTGCCCTGGCCCACTAACCCTGTGCGTTCAACCCCATTAACGAGCACCTCCCTGGGGCTAAGTGACTCGAAATTGCTGGCAGAAGCCAGCGCACCACGGGTCCTGTCTGAGCCTTTCCACACTCAGGCTGCGGGGGGCCCGGGGTCCCCAGGTGCAGACACCAAGAGAGGCACCAAGAACCAATGACCCGGCTCCTTCCTTATGGTCCCCCTCTGCATGTCCAGGGGCGGGGCATGCCGGGGGGTGGCTGAGCAAGCTGGTTTGGGACGTGGTGACCTCCTGCCCTTCACTTGCGGAGACCCCATCCCTTGACCGTCAGGCCTGCAGTGGGATGTGGGGCGGGGAGGACACCCCGTGTGCAGCCGGCCTGGGGTATGAGCTCAGTGCTCTTTGGAAGGCGTGCGTTCAGTTGCAGAACCGTGTCTCGCTTGCCTGAGCAGAGGGAAGACGACACACTGAGGATCTCCCCCCAGACGCTGGCTCCGAGTGCAGAAACTCAGGGGCACTTTGCAGCCTGAGTTTGCAGCTTCTGGCCGGGGCTGGTCGGAAAAAAAGGGGAGCCAGCTGCAGGCCTGGAGCCTTCCCAACCCTGCTCTCGGGCCTGCGGATCTGCCCTTGCCTCCCCGCCCTGCCTACCAGCCACCACGCTGTCGCGATGCCACGGCACAGAGCCACAGCGTGAGCAGGAGGAATGTGCTGGAAGGAGAGGACTTGCTTGGCCAGCTCAGGCCTCCGGCTATTTATGGGTTTGGGGTTTGTTCAGAACAATGGCCATCGGGGCATGGGAGGGAGGGGGGTGAGCCCAGAAGGGGACTGGGTGTTGTGAACGGGGACTCCTGGGGGAGAAGCCAGGGCCTCCGTAGGTGAGAGCGGGCAGTGGAGTGAGGACTTGCTGAGATGCCAGTGCACCCCTGGGCTGAGGCGGGCAGCAGGAACCAGCCATGCTCAGCCATCCTCTGTCCCCCCAGGGTGGCCAGTGCTGTGGGCACCCAAATACCTGCTGGGATTCACCCAGATCCAAGACCTCAGTCTTCCCCCTGGCCCCAGACTCAGGTCTGCCTCCCCTTCAAGGCCCCCACAAGGACAAGCCCATATCCTGAGTGCCTGCTCTGAGCCACGCACGTGCAGGTGGCTTATATACATTGCCCTCATCAGTCCCCATGATAGAGACAGACACGGTAGGTGGCATAAGGTCCGTTTTACAGATGTGGACACCGAGGCTCAAAGAAGCAGCTGATACTTGAATCCAGACCTGGGACCGCACCACCCAGTCCATTAGCCCGCTCGTTATCAAGGCCTTCTCGAGGCTGGGCCTGCATCCAGGGAAGAGGGCAAGCGGCCACACGGAGCTTGCCTTCCAGTGGGGCAGAGACCATGAGCAAGTCACCGGTATTTAGACCACTAGGAGGAAGTGACAAGTGTGGCCAAGCGAAGTGAAGCAGGGGCAGGGGAGAGACGGGCATAGGGGGTCTCTGCCATAGCCAGGGAGTCAGGGAAGTCCTCCCGAGTGACAAGAAGGCCTTCCAGGTGGGGGGCAGAACAGGGACACACGGGCCAGTAGGGCTGGAGGCAGATGGAGGCCAGTTCAGCCGGGATGGAGTTTAGACCCTGGAGAATCTCAAGCAGGGTCTGCTCTACTTTTTGCAAAGAAGCCCCGTAGCCTAGGGTCTCAGGGGCGCTAGGTCCCCCTCCCTGCCTGGCCCCCTGACGAGGCACCAGCAGCCATCCTAACCACCCACACTTCTTTTTGGTGGCAGGTTGCATATTCATCGAAGAGAACTTTTCTTTGAAGTGTCCCAAACATAAGGTAGGTAACCCGCAAGCCTTCCCTGGAGGGGAGCCCCTCCCCTCTCCCCACCCCTTGCCCTGTGGACCCTCAGCAGGGCCCAGGCCCCACCTGTCCGCCTCCAAAACCTTATTATTCGAGGTGTATCTGCAGCCTTTGGGGCAGGTAGGCACACGCTGGTCATAAAGACCGCCTTATAACGAGACAGGTCCTGAAGGAGGGAGCCATCCCAGGTGGGCGACAGGAAGGGCAGGCAGGGGCACAGGACGATGGGCGCGGAGGGAGGTGACGGTGGCAGAGTGGGGGTAGAGAAATGTTAAGGCCTAAGGTGAGGCCGGGGGTTCTGCAGGGGAGGCTCCGGCCCCCGGCGCGCGGTGCGAGCAGTGCGGGCAAGGGCGGAGCCTCTCGCGGGGGGCGGGGCCACGCCGGGAGGGGCGGGGCCGGGATTTATTAGTCCCTAGCACGTGTCCACCGCCGGCAATGACGGGCGCTCGGGCGTCTCTTCTCCTGCAGAGGCTGCCGTTGTAATCCACCCCAGCGGCCGGAGAAGCCGCCGAAGCCCGCCTGCCCGCCCGCCGCCGAAGGAGAGGAGCCGCCTGCGCAGCCCCCGGGCCTTTGAGCTGCTCCCCGCGCGGGTCCAGAGCCGATCCTTGATCCGGACTCCGGATCTTGGATCTGGCCGCCTAGGGCTGAAACTTGCGGTCCCGGGTTGGGAAGAAAACACGTTCCGGAGCCGCCTGCTCCCGGAACAGGACGACACAGGACGTTCCCGCCCACACCCCCCAGGGCCAGGCTTGGAGAGGGGGAGCCCGCGGAGCGGCCAGACTCCCTGGGGCACCAAGGCCCCGGCGGGGATTGGAGACGCCTTTAGCCTGGGGACACGCTTCTCCCCCTGGTAGTTCCAAGAGGACGTGGCACACATTCCACGTGGGTGCTGCCGCCGCCGCAGCCGGCGTGGCTTGCAGCTAGGGGCCCTGGGGGTGGGGGTGGGGGTCCAAAGGGCCCTGGAAGTGGCCAGGGCGGCTCCAGGCTCCGAGGCGGGGGGGCTGGGGGTGGGGGTAGGGAGGGAGCCGAAGCCTTGCTGGAGAGGACTAGGCCGGCGGGGTAGGAGGCCGGAGGCTTTGGAAGGATCCTTTCGAATCGTGTCCTAGTGCCCTTCCCACCCACCCAGCCTCGGCCAACACTTTCGAGCGGTTTGGGGCAGGGCCTGGGGAGTCCGGGACCCATGCTCAGGGGATGCGGGCTCCCCGGGTGTGGGCGGGACTGGCCCCCGCCCTTTGGCCTCTGTCGTCCCCTTTCCAGTCCTCCGCCCCACCCCTGGAGCGCCGCCTGGGAAGGCAAAGGAAGGGAGTGGCGACCAGAGCGCACCTCCGGTGGATGCGTGACCGTCCCTGTGCACGACCACCCGTCTCCAGGGACAGCAGCGCCCACCCGGCACGGGAGCAGAGACAGCGCTAGATTCGTGTACAAACCTGTGTACCCCTCTATATATATGTTACATAGAATGTATATATGTTGGGAACATGCTCGCTTCTCCCGTGTGTCGCCGCCGCCGTGCGTCGTGCGTCCCTCAGCACGGGGCCCTTGCCGGGAAGGGGGCTACGACGATGCCCGCCCTCCCGGCGCAGCCACCACCGGCCCAAGCCAGTCCCCGCCAGTCCGTCCGCCTGTCCGTCTGTGTCCTCAGCTCTGTCCACGCTTCGATAGGCCTGACGCAGCCCCCACACTGGGGCCGCCCTAGCAACTTCCTGTACATATGACTGTAAAATGGTAAACGTGTGTATTATATCTGGCCTCGTTATATAGTGTATATATATGTATACATATACATATATATAATATATATGAAGACTGTAAATGTTAAGACGACTAGTGTTCTTATTAGTATATTGCTTCACACTGAAGATTGTGTGTATCGAGCTGTTTCTAAAAGATGTTTATTTTCCTTAAGAGTAAAAAACAGTCATTGCATTCAGAAAAAAAAAAGTCAATAAAGATACAACGATTGTTTTGGAAGTTTGCAGCCCGTGGATTCTAACCAGATTCCGCTGGGAGAGGGGGCCAGGCCTGGGGGGGGGGGGGATGGAGAGGAAGGCTCGGCGGGACACCCATGGACAGGCAAGGGTTCTAGTCGGTACCGTAAGGGCGGGAACGGGAGACAAGCCCCTGCTGCGTAGACATCCACCCAGCCACCCCACACCCCACGCGGCCTCAGGGTCTCAGGTTATGATGGGGGCCGGAGACTTCCCCAAGTTTGGGAGAGGGAGAACCCGCGAAGGGGTAGGGGAGGTGAGACGAACAGCCCAAACAGCGATACGGCTGTAGCTCCCATCACAACAGATCCTTAAGGACACGGAGTCACCCTCTCATGTCACCCTGGCAACTGATAGGGGTAGAAGCAGAGAGAAAGGGACAGCTGAGACCACAACAGCCCTTAAGGATTAAGGGTTGATACAGCCCAACCATGTGGCACGGAAATTGGTGGAATCCAGGTCACCTGGAGGTCACAGCGACAGGTCTCCCACAGCGACAAGCCTCCCACATCGAATGGGAAATTTTGGTCTCAGGACCGATGGGAGAGGGAAACCTTTGGGTGCTGGGGTAGGAGGAGAGGGAGAGGCTCAAAGGACCCCCTCTGCTGGGGGTCTATCAGCTAAAGTACACACCCTCCTCCCCAAAGAAACAAAACCCAGATTATAAATAATTTCATCTTTTATTCTCTGTACAAAACTTCTCAAACTATGAAAATAAAGTCTGCAAAAGGCAAAGTAACACTTGAGCCTCAGAGGCCAGGAGGCTGGTGCGCCCTCATCTACAGTATGTACAAGTCTCTCCAGAAGGGAGAGAGGCGCCTTGGAGTAGGACCCCCTTGCTGGCTGGGAAAGCCAAGTAGGCCCCCCTCAGCTCAGTAAAATGTACCCCTCTGTGAGAGGGGAGAGGGAAAAGCCACTGGGCGCCTGCAGAGCGAAGTCCCATCGGCCGCCCGGCCCCTGCAATCCCCCGATCGGCCACCAGAGGTCAGCACATGCTGGCCGCCGCTCGTCGGGTTGGGGCACGGGGTGGGGCGGGGCACGGGGTGGGGCGGGGCACGGGGTGGGGCGGGGCACGGGGCGGGGTCTCGCCCCCACCGGCCTCCCAGGTCAAGAGGCAGCAAAAGCCCCTGCGTGCCTCCCATCCCCCCAAGAGACAGCAGTACGTGGGCGGACCATGGACATTTGGGGTTCCTCAGCGCTGCCTTCGGCCGTCGAGGCTCCGGCCCGGCACACAGGCCCCACTGGGGCCGCCGACGGGGACCTAGCTGGAGGTGACGGTGGTCCCGCCGCCCAGGCGCATGAGCATTTGCTGGCAGTCGTGCAGCAGGCGGCGGTCGCCGAGCTTCTCGAGCGTGCGCGCCGCCTCGGCCAGCATGCCCACGCGCTGCCCCGGCGCCGACAGGAAGCCGGGCGGTAAGTAGCAGGAGGCCAGCAGCAAGGCCTCGGCGTGCTCCCGCCGCGTGGGCCGCGGCTCCAGCTCGGCCGCTGCGCCTGCGCACACCGCACGGGCGTCAGGGGCGGGGCTCCGAGCCTGGCCCCGCCCCCCCGCCCTTCTCGGGCGCACCCCTGGAGCCTCAGACCCCTCCCCGGGGCCCGTACGGTACAATGGACTCGGCACAGTCGCCTTTCCCTGCAGGTGACAGTGGCCCCCAGTGGATTTCGCAGGTGGGATATCGCCCTCTGGCAACCGGCACGAAGTCCCTCGGTCTCTGCCTCTTACACAGCAGCGCTCGGCATCCGTCACACCGTCTGGGCCTTCCCAGCCGCCCGAACCCGCCCCTACCAGGGCAGCGCCCCGCTCACCTTTGCCACAGGGGCCTGCCCTCCTCCGCAGACTGCGGTCCAGGAGCTGGTGTGTCCGCGTGGGGCTGGCCCCCGCCATCAGCCGGGCCGTGGCCTCGTGCAGAAACACCTGGGCAGGAGGGGGCCCGGAGAGTCGGGGTTCGGGCCGGGCCCCCACTCTCCCCGCACCTGCTGGTGAAGGGCCCCGTGGCCACTCACCCTCCGCATGGCGGGCCGGAAGCTCTGTGCCAGACGCCTCAGGCCACTCAGGTCCCGCTGGAAGCCACGCAGTTCAAGGGCGGAGGCCTGGGCTCCAGCGCCTGGGCCCTGCGAGGCCTGGGGGGGTGCAGGTAGCTGCTGCCGCCGCCACAGGCTAGTCCGCGCCACGAGGAGCAAGTCACACAGGAGCAGCTGCATGGCCTGGAGGGGTGGGGAGGGCAGGGCAGGGGTCACGGGGGGGGGGGCCTCCGGCTGTGGGAGGGGACGGGTGGGGGCCCACGGTGCCAGGGGCCGGCTCCGGGCTGCACTGCGGAGGCACTGCACCCGCGTCACTCACGTGCAATGCAACAGCAATGCACCGCGGGGCCGCCCGCCTCTCCAGGCCCCCACGCCTGCCACCTGCCACAGGAGCAGCCTCCAAAGAGAGCTCTGCCAGACCCCTCACCCCACCCCTCCTCCTGGGGCTGGGGCGACTGGGGCCTTAGCGAGTGCGCCCCCCATCCAGTACTGCGGGGATAAGCCCACAGTCTTCTGCAGCGCAAGGGGGAAGGTCCAGGGACAGAAAGGGCGGTGACAGCCCCCCAAGACCTGCCAGGCCCCCAGCACCACCCCTCACCTTGTTGATGGAGCTGCCAGCTGGGGTGGTGGCCAGGCTGTCCTGCAGGTACCCACTGGCCTTCTCACAGATGGCCAGGCTGGCCGGGCCAGACTCTGCCTTCCCGCGGCCCAGCACGGCCCGGGCTGCCTTGAAGGAGTGCAGAGCCGCCCTGGGCAGGGGTCTCCTGTTGGGGCCAGGGCAGAGGACTGATGGTCAAACCGGGCCCAGACCCACACTGAGACCCCAACCGCACAAAACCAAGGCTGAGGGGCAGCACCGCGCTGGGGGTGCCGGGAGAATCTGGCGGATCCTCACTCAGACTCCTGCAGGGCACGGGGCAGGTGCTCCACCAGCGGGTACAGCCGCTCAGCCGCCTCCTCATCACGCCGCAGCCAGTGGATCACCACGGCCGTCAGGGAGGCCCACCACTTGGCCACAGGGTCTGTGCCTGCAGGAAGCATGGGGGTGGGGGGAGGCTCCCTGAAGCTCAGCCACACTGCAGCTGAGGCGGAGCCGGGGGTCGCGGGGCGGGGGCCTGGGGACTCACCAGTGGTGGTGGCCGTGCTGGAGCTGATGGAAAAGCTACAGGCGGGAACCCCGGCAGCATCGGAACAGCTGTTGAGCAGCTGCAGGTACCCGAGGGCGTCCAAGAACTCCCTGTGGCAGGAGAGACACCTCGCTGTCAGGACAGGGGGCAGGGCTTCTGCGAAGGCCCCGGCCCTCCTCCCCTCCCACCAGAGCCCAGCCTGACCTCCCAGCTCCCTTCCTGGCCAGCTGCTAGGGAGACAGACCCAGGGAGGAACTGAGATGCGCCCGAGGCCGCACAGCAGGTGGGCAGTAGCCTGGCTCTGGCCACCCACCCACGGCCCTGGACACAGCCACTCCCAGACTTACCGTGGAGGGTGCTTGCCTGGTGGGGGTGTGTGGGGCGGGGGGCGCAGGGCCACTCACCTGTCCCCATCAGCCGATCCAGGGCTGGGACTGGGCTGAGCCACACAATTCAGTGCTCGCTCCAAGAGATGTTCGCGGAATAGCTGAGTCACCTGGGCCAAGGGGTCCACTGTGGGGAGGAGCGGGTGAGCGGGGTGGCAGGAAGGGCCCCACCCCTCCTCCCCACATTCACCTCTCCACACCAACGGCTCTCCCCTGGGCATGCGGGTGGGATAGATACCCCAGGCTGCCCTTGGATAGGGTGACCTACCCCCGGACAGTGTTAATCTGCTTAATAACACGTCTCTACCAGCTCTGTTTCTTCCATCTGATCTCCTTACTCAACACTGGTCTTGCCTGGGATCACCTCCCAAATCAACCACCTGCCCCCAAATTCCTGTCTCCCTCTTTGCTTCTGAAGTGCCCCAACCGAGACAGACCCAGCCTTGTTGCTCCTGCAGCCTCAGCAACAACAGACAGACCGGGGCGGGCAGGGACATGCAGAGATGCAGGGACAAGGGGCGGGACAGGAGTGGGAATGGGCCACGAAGGATGTCGGGCGACGGGATGGGCACGGCGCTGAGAGAGCACCTGGGTTGCCGGCCAAGCTGTACAGGCTCTCCCTCGGGGCACTGCACACGGCCCAGTCCCCATCCACGAAGAAACGGTGGCCCACGGGGTGGCACAGCCACTGCATGGCAAGAGGCACCGAGCCGCTCTGTGCCAGGCAGGCCTGGCGGGCGCTACTCAGGAAGAAGCGCTGTGGGGGAGGGGAGCTGGGCTGTCACACTGCACCCAGACAGGGACTCAAACCCAGCCCTAGGTCTGAGGCCCCAGCTGGGCCTCGAGTCGTCCCCCCCGCCCCCCGCCCCGGTAACCGACTGCCTCCTCCTGTGAGCCCCGTGCCCAGGGAGCCACTGGAAAGAGCTGCAGAGACAAGCCCCCCAGCCCATCGGCCCAGCACCCACACTCACTGTCAGGAAATGCAAGGCCCGCGGGAGACTGGTCTTGACCCTCAGCGCGGCGGCCACATAGATCTCGGCCAGCGTGGCCACGGACACGGCGTCCCCCGCACATTCTGCCAGGTTCAGGGCGCTCAGTGCCAGATTGGCGGCAGTGAGGTGCCCGCCTGTGTACTTCCCTGGAAAACGGGCAGGACGTGAGGCAGGGGTGCGGCGGCGGGAGCCCCCCAGGCCCAGCCCCTCGCCCTGCATACCCATGGCGTGCAGCTGGTGCAGCTTGTGGTAGACGAATGCAGCATCCCGGGCGCTGGTGCGGGCGTCCGCCTGCAGGGCGCAGTCCCTCTGCAGGCCCCCTGCCCGGCCTGCCAGCCAGCGGCCCACCCAGAGACGCTGTAGCAGATGGCGGATGAGGTTCCAGAGCAGGCTGCAGGCCAGGTCCAGGTGAGAGGTGGGCAGCGGGCGGCCCAGGGCCCGCAGGGCCAGCCACAGCTGCTGCGCAGCTTGGGCGAAGTCCCCCTGGGGATGAGGGTTTTCCAGGTGAGCAAAGGGGGGATCAGAGTATGTGAGCACCCGATACCCGTCCGCTCCGAAGACCCTCCCACCTCGGGCCCCCCACCATGACGCTGGTGTGCTCCCCCGCCCTCCCAGGCAGTGCGAGTCTGAGGGGTCGACAGGAGCGGGGAGGACAGGGCAGGGCAGGGCAGGGCCACCCAGCACCTTCCCAGGCGCTGCCCAGGTCCTGGCCCTGCCCCATCCCCTGAGCCCACCCCCGGGGATCCGGCCCCTTACCCGGGCCAGGTCCAGGTCAGCCTGCTTGCGGTGCCTCCAGAAGTGCACGGCGGGGCCCGAGTGGGGCCGCGTGACTGGCTCTCCGTAGACAAAGAGAAGCGCCAAGCAGGCCAGCGCCAGCAGCCCATTGGGCAGCCAGACCAGTGGGGTCAGCAGCCACGGGGCCCAGCCAGGGCCGTCTGGGGGCAGACCGAAGGGCTGGGACCACAGCGCCCTGGAAATCCAGAGTCCCGGCTACACCCCCCCGAGCTCCCCGCCAGCGCCCCCTCCGTCCCCAGGATACCCATGCTGGGGGTCTGTCCTACCTCTGCCCTCAGTGCCCAGCACGCTGCGGCCAGGACGGTGGTAGGTGCTGCCGGCATCCGAGGGGCTGGGGAGAGCCCGGCCGCCCAACAGGGCAGCCAAGGGGTTGCAGGAGAGGCAGAGGAAGACGAGCGTGCACAGGGCCAGGCGGGAGCGGTCCAGCATGCCCCGGCTGCGGGGGGACAGCAGCTGCTCGGGCTTCACCTGGCAGGGGTGGGCAGGTCGGCGAGGGCAGAGCGGGAGTGGGCCCGGGGGGATGTGACAGGGAAGGAGGGATCAGCCCTCCACACGGCCTTACTGTGGGAACCCACATGGCTACAGGCCTCAGTTTCTCTATCAAATGGGAGGTGAGCTATGTTAGGGGCCTCTTCCCGACCAAGTCCTGGGGCTCAGATATCCAGGGGAGACGGACCGGGGGTGGGGGTGGGGAACAGGGCCGGGCCCAACCTGGCTGTCCTCAAACACCGGGCTGTCGGGCTCCGAGTCACTGCCACTGCCGCCGCTACCCCTGCCTCCAAGGGACAAGGGGCTGCTCTGAAACGGCGAGCCGGCGTCCGAGGGGGGCGGGCTCAGCGTGTCCACCAGCTCAGGCTTCGTGCCGTCCATGGGCACGTCTGTGTTTCCTCCGCTGCCGCAGGCTGAGACCAGGTCCTTCAGAGACTCTGGAGGCCGGAAAGGAGCAGGGCCGGGGGTGAAGACTAGATACCCCACCCCCAATCAGCTCAGGGCCCTCTGGAGAGGGGCGCATGGGAGTTGGTCTAGCTCTTGAGGGCCAAGTTGGGGCCAAAGGAGAGGCTAAGGGCCCTTGTAGGGTTAGGGCTTAAGGGGCAGGTGCAGGAGCTGGGGGGTGGGGCAGCGCAGAGCCAGGGGCATGGGGAGGCCAGGACTCACTGCTTTTGTGGGCTGCAGTGCGGAGACTCAGGTTCTCCTGCTTGAGCTTCTGGTTGCTCTGTTGTAGGAAGCGGATGTAATCGATGGCCTTTCGCAAGACGGCAGACTTATTCAGCTGCAGGGGGTAGGAGGGAGATGGCACAAGGGGCCGGTCAGGCCTGGCCAGTGGGCACCTAAGCAGAGGGCGGGGTGGGGGGTGGCGCTACTCCACAGCACGGCTGCCTCAGGACTGTTGCACTTGCTGTTCTCTCTACGTGGAACGTTCTTCCCCTAGTAGAACCTATCTCCCAGGCTGGGGATGAGGATTCATACCCCAAAGGCATCCAACAGTGTCCGGCTAACTCCCTCCCCTCCTTCAGGTCTTTGCTGTTGTCATGTCACCTTGGTGAGGTGCTTCAGACGTGTAGCCTCGTTGTCCCTCTCCCTGTGTTGTCCTCCTTCACGGCGCTTATCCCCAGCTGGCGACTCTAACACTTCCTTCTTTATCCTGTGTATTGTCATCCCCTGTCCCCCACTAGAACGTCAGTCTCCAGACAGCAGGATTTTTGTCTGTCTGTTCCCTGCAGTGTCCCCAGGGCCCAGGCTCAGTCCCAACTTCTGGGTCTTCCGGTCCCCTGCTTCCCCAGGGTCACCCCCACAGTGTGCCTCTGAACACCGTTGCCCGCACCTTCGCCTCAGTGCCCACCACCAGGTCCTTGAGCTCGACGATTTTGTCGTTGATGGAGGAACGGTAGCGTTTTTCAATGGCGTTGTGGGCCGTGCGCTTCTCCCCGCGGCTCTGCGCCGAGCCCGGGGCCTTGCCACCAGCTGCCAGCCGGTTGATGGGCAGCTTCTCTGCGTCCATGACCAGCGGCACTGTCGCCAGGATGGTTCCTCCACTCACCAGGGTCTGAGGGGCCAGGCGCAGGTTACCAGCCGGGCCTGCCCACACGCAGAGCCCCAGCCTTCGGCCCCACGCCACCCACCTGCAAGGGCGCCGTCTGTACAGCGGCGCCAGGGGCCAGGGAGCTGATACCCGCCGCCTTCACAGTGGCTGCCATGTCTGTTTTCATGGTCGTCAGGAGCAGAGAGTCTGCCTTGATAAAGTGGGGCTGCAGCAGGACCTGGGAGGGGATGCGGTCTCAGCCAAGAGCTGTGAGTCTGGACCGGGGCCTGCCATCTCCCCAAGGCCTGGCCAGACCTCCTCACCGGGACCTGCTGGATCTGCGAGGTCACCGTGGTTGTTCCGGGCACTGTTGTGGGGTTGGCTGTGGCCGTCAACAGCTGCTGGGGGGCTGCGTTCTGGACCTGGGTGTGCAAGGAGACGGGCGGGACCCCTGGCAGAGAAGCCAGAGGTAGGCCAGGCAGCGGCTGCGGGGTGCTCCCCGGAGGGGTCCCTGCAGAGATAAAGGCTGGGGCTGCAGGCACAGGCCACCCTCACCCACTCTCAACCCACCCCTCAGGGCCCTATCACCCTATGACCTGGGATGAGTCAGCCCTCATGGCTTTGGGTTCCTGGGTGGCCAACCCCTGCCTGGAGTTCCGATACAAATGTGCTAGCTTTCCAGCCACGCATTTGTCCCTGGAAGGGTGGCGTTGATGTCGCCACCCGGGCACAGTGAGAGGCAGGGCTTCACCCAGCACCAACGCACAAGGTACTGCTAGGAACAGGGGAGGGGCGGCGCCTAAGGCAGAACAGCAGAGGCCCCGATGTCTACAGCCCGCAAACTCCTCTCCTAAGGCCACGGTAGACCCTCCTCTCTGTGCTCGTGTTGTCCCTTCCCCCCACACCCCCCCTTACCTGTGGAGAAGCCTCCCGTGGCGCTGGGGTAGCCCAACACAGGGGCAGAGCTGAACTGTGGTGGGGCAGGGGCCGGGAAGCTCTGGGGCAGAAGGGACCCTGGCAGGGGCTGTGGGGTCGGGGCCTGCAGGATAGTCAGTGGCAGGGGCTCCTCCTTGATACCAGGCCCGGGGGAGAAGGCAGGCCCAGGGGGGTACATCTTCAGGGAGGTGGGCGCAGGCTGGGGAGGGGACAAGGGTGGAGGTGTCGCCTTGGGTCCCCCCAGGAAGCCTTCGAGTGGGGAGCTCATTGTGGCAGGAGGTGGGGACAAGCTGCCCGGGGAGTTGGCATCAGGACTCGCAGGGTCTGTGCCCCCTGCCCCGCTGCCGCCGGCATAGGGTGGGTCGAACAGGCCCGGGAAGTCGCTGTCTTGGTTGTTGATGAGCTGCAGCATGTCTGGGGAACGGAGAAGAGGCTGGGTGAGTGACCGGGGGGCGGGGGCTGGCCCCTGTACAGGGCATCACACACTTCATGCCTCCGGTCCACACAGCTGGATGTGGGGGGCAGTGATGCAGAAACAGAAGGCCACCCACATGAGCCCGGGCTCCGAGACACACAGCCATTTCTTGGGCACCTGTGACATCTGGAGCAATGCCTGGTGCTGCTCATGTACCCAGCAGCCCGTACAACGGCTGGGCAAGGTCAGTGCCCCACACCTATGCTGAGGCAGAACTGGGGTTCGGGCCCCAAACGGCTGACTGCAGAGCTGCCAACCCCGACCCATTCCTCCGTGGCAGAGACCGAGGCTTGGGGCTGACCCAGCTGCCAGCCATGTGTGTGCCAACCAGTGTGTCCCTGCGTGTTCTGGGCACAAGCCCAGACCATGCCTGCAGCCAAGCAGCCTCGGGACCAGGCCATTCAGGGCTTCAGTTTCCCCTCTATAAAGGCAATGCTGGCCGTCCTGACTCCCTCCTCCTCGTACAGACTGGGACACTCCCTGCCACAGCTCCAGCCTCTCCCCCAGCTGGCGGGTCACCAGCTGCCTGGCTGTTGCCCTGGGGCCCTCTAACCCACTAGGGACAGTCACCCACTGGGTTAAAGTGCTCTGCAAGATCCGCAGCCTGAGCTCCTGGCCCTGCCCACCTGCCCACTGGACATGCGGCCTGGGCCAACAGCCTCCTCTCACTGGGCCTGTTTCCTCATCTGCACAACAAAAAAGGATGAAGCCCTACATGGCAGGGCTGCTACGAGGCTTGGCAGGGCAGGAAGGTGGTGCACAGCGGGCCTCACCGTTACCTGCCTCCTGCCAGGTGCCCCGGCAAGGCAGTTCCTGCAGGAGGGGACCTCCCTCTGGCCTCCAGCAGCCCAAGGTGGTGGTGCCAGGCTCGGGGCCCCTGGGCCCTCCATGGGAAACACCTCATGGGCTCTCCCGGCTGGTGCAGGCCCTAAAGGCTTACAGTACTTTCACTGGCAGCGCCCCCCCCATCCCTCACCCCCGCCCTCATGAGCCCCTCTGACAGATGGGGAAACTGAGGCCCTGAAAGAAAAGCTGAGTGAATCCAGGACTGGGGTCCGGATTTGGCTCCAGGGAGGGGGGGCAACTGGCCTCCTCCCTGCTTCTTCCCCTGCTGCCCTAGACGGGGGCGGAGGACGCGGGAAAGCCACCCTCTCACTCCAAACGCCGGGGTAGGGGGAACTACTGCGGGTGGGGGTGGCCCACCAACTCCAGTGGGCGCCGGGAGCTGGCACGCCGCCCCCTCGGGAACCCGCTCTTCCCGCTGGGGGGCTGGGAGTTCCACGGCCACTGCACACACACGCCCCCCCTGAGGAAATCGGGGATGGTGACCCCGCAGCGGAGTAGAGGCTCTGTGATAAAGGGGTGGGGGGTCCACCAAAAAATACCTTCGAACGTGCAATCCATGGCTCCGCGGCCCGCGCCCGCCGCCCCTTCGGGGCGTCCCGGCCGCTGGCCTGCCGGTCTCCGCGCGGCGCCGACTTCACCTGTCAGGGCTCGGCCGCGCTATAAAGCCCGCGGAGCGCCCCGCCCCCGCCCGCCCCGCCCCCTCCGGCCCCGCCCCCGCCCCGCCCCCCGGGGCCGCGGGCCGGGCATGGGGTGAGCGCACGCGGCCAATCACCGGCCGCGCCGCTGCCTCACTAGGGCCCCGCCTCTGCCACCGCCCCACCCCCGACGGCGGCTCGGGCTCGGGTTTCACCCCGCGGCGCTGAATGGGGCCGGGGTTACTCGCGGGCGCCGGCCCTTAACCCACTCGGCGCCGACATCCGCCGGGGTTACTGACGGTCACCGCCCCCACTACGCCCCCAGCTCCAAACACCTCCGTCAGCACCTCGGAGAAGGGTGGCGGAGTGGTCGCGGGGCCGGGATAACCCCGGCAGAGACGACCTAACACTCTTTCCAATCGCTGGCTCTCTGTGCGGAACCCCACCTCTAGGCCTCAGTTTACTTCTCTAGACAATGGGACAATCACGTCTCCCTGGCCTCGAGAAAGGGAAAAGTGAAAGAGAAAATGGGGGCGGCGCTCAATACCACGAAGCGCTGAATTAAGGCCAAGGGCTGCCTGGCAGTGGGGGCAGGGACCTCCCCTTCTTGGGGCTGCCCCAGCATGGGGCCACCCCCCACCATATGGATGCCTAATAACAGGTCACTGCCGGGAAACTGAGTCCCAGAGTGAGGAAGGGAGACCCTTACTCCAAAGTACACATACACATAATACTTGAACCTGATTCCTCTGTCTCTGCACAGATGTCCTTTTGCAGAGAGACCTGGGTCTGGGATGTGGGGAAGGGGGTCAGCAAAGTCTGCCCTGGCTCCCAGGTCAAGTCTGACTCACTTGTTCACTGTAGGGTGCGGGGAGGCCAAGAGACAACCCAATCCCTGGGACACAAGGTGAGGAAGGCAGGGTGTGACAGGGTGACAGGCTCTGGGGGTCTTTTGAGGAGGTACCTAGGACTGCCTCCCCTTCTGAGGAAGGTCAAAGTTCGACACACATACAGATGAACAAAGCATGGCCAGCTGCCCAGGTTGTCAGCTTGAGCTTTTGTGGCCAAACAGACCACCAGCAAGTCCTGCCCCAGCCTTCAACCTGCCCCTCCTCTGGCTCCCAGTCTCCTGTGGCCTCGGTGGGGGGCTGAATCCTGGGCAGGCAGGCATGGCAACTGAGCAGCGTGGGCCAGGAGGGACTCCAGCCCCAATCTCTCTCCCTCTCCACCAGCCTAAACAAGGAAACACAGCCCCATCTCCCTCACACACATCCAGTTCCCAATCTTTCTAGAACTTTCCATGGCTTTGTAGGAGGTGCCAAGGATAAAGAACTTCTCCTCTGGCACCTCCATCTCCCTCTCTCCTCAGCCTGTGGGTGCTCACACTCTCCCTCATCCCCCCAAAAACAAAACAATGCATTGCTGTTGGAAAGGTTCTGACCTCACCCGAGTAACCAAGACAGGTTAGACACCGAGACCTGAATTCCAGGCCCGAGTTTCAAAAGCAGACCCTGGTGGCTCTGTTCTCCCTTACCGTGTTCCCCAGTTGTGGAGCCCTGAATGTGGCAGGACAGACAAGCCCGGTCAGAGGCAGCCCCGAGGGTGTCAAGCCCGCCCCCCCCCCCCCGCCCCCTTCCTGTCTCATCCTTAGGATGTCTTCCCTTCACCACATTTTCTCGCCTTTGTTTTCCATTCCTCACATCTTTGGGCTCTGCCCCCATTCCATCCTGAGGACGGAGAAGGGAGAATGGTCACTCAATGTCCCCCTGAGGGTAGCAGGAGTCTGGAAAGTCTTCTGAGAGGGAGGCTGGCCAAGCGGCAGAGGACACAGTTTAAGCTAAGATGCAGCAAGAAAGAGGGTCTGGGCGCCACGAGGCACCTGGTGGCATCGGAGGGGCCAGCCTTTCCGTAACCCCCCATCTCACTCTCTTCTGGAGCTGAATCTTCCTGCAGAAGTTGGGTGTCAGAGCTAAGAGTGGGGTTAGAAATTCGAGATCAAAACCCACAGTGCACCTCTTCCCCCATACAGCCCAGGGGCCGACCTTCCCTCTGCGTCTCACTTGCCGTGTGATCCCAGGCAAATCACTCCCCTTCTCTGAGCCTCCACCCCTGGTCTCCAGAGGTAAGAGCAGTGGGGTTCTAGAAGGGCAAGTGTGTTTACTACAGCATTATTTATGACAGCCAAACTATAGAAGCAGCCTAGGTTGTCCATCAACGATGAACGGATGAAAATGGGGTGTGTGTGTGTGTGTGTGTGTGTGTGTGTGTGTGTGTGTGTGTGTGTATATAATGGAATATTACTAAGCCATCAAAAAGAGTGAAGTCTTACCATTTGTAACAACATGGGTGGATCTAGACAGTATAATGCTAAGTGAAATAAGTCAGAGAAAGGCAAATGCCATATGATCTCACTCATACGTGGAATGAAAAAAACAAACAAACAGGAAAAAAGAGACAAACCAAAAAAACAGACTCTTTAACTCTAGAGAATCAACGATGGTGACCAGAGGGGAGATGGGTGAAGTAGGTGACAGGGATTAAGAGCCAAGGGCTGTTATGAGCATGATGAGCACTGAGTAATGCAGAGAATTTTTTTTTAAGACTTTATTTATTTATTTTGACAGAGAGAGAGAGACGAGAGAGGGAACACAAGCAGGGGGAGTGGGAGAGGGAGAGGCAGGCCTCCTGCGGAGCAGGGAGCCCGATGCGGGGCTCGATCCCAGGACCCTGGGATCATGGCCTGAGCCGAAGGCAGACGTTTAATAACTGAGCCACCCAGGCGCCCCTGTAATGTAGAGAATTGCTGAATCACTATGTTATACACCCAAAAACTCGTATAACACTGCATGTGAACTAAAAAAAAAAAATGAAAATAAAAAATAATAAAAGAGCAAGTATATGGGCGCACCTGGGTGGCTCAGTAGATTAAGCATCCAACTCTTGATTTCGTCTCCGGTCATGACCTCAGGGTCATGAGACTGAGCCCAGCATCAGGCTCTGCGCTGGACGTGGAGCCGGCTTAAGATTCTCTCCCTCTGCCCTCTGCCCCTGCCCCCACCCCCCTGCTCGTGCGCATGCTCCCAATCTCTCTCTCTCTCTCTCAAAAAAAAGTGCAAGTGTTTGAAGCACCCAGAATTCAGCAAGATTGCTGATAAAGGTTAGTCCCTCTGTAGCAAATGGAATGGTCTAGAACTATTAAGTCAGGTAGTGAGTTGGGCTCCTGGGTGGCTCAGTTGGTTAAGACACTGCCTTCGGCTCAGGTCATGATCCTGGAGTCCCAGAATCGAGTCCCACATCGGGCTCCCTGCTCAGCGGGGGGTCTGCTTCTCCCTTTGACCCTCCCTGCTCTCACGCTCTCTCTCTCTCTCTCTCTCTCAAATAAATAAATAAAATCTTTAAAAAAAAAAAAAAGGTCAGGGGCGCCTGGGTGGCTTAGTCATTAAGCGTCTGCCTTCGGCCCAGGTCATGATCCCAGGGTCCTGGGATCGAGCCCCACATCAGGCTCCCTGCTCCGCGGGAAGCCCGCTTCTTCCTCTCCCACTCCCCCTGCTTGTGTTCCCTCTCTGGCTGTGGCTCTCTCTGTCAAATAAATAAAATCTTTAAAAAAAAAAAAAAAGGTCAGGTACTGAATTGCCCAATACTTGTAATGATCAAGCTGCAACTGGGGATTGCTTTACGGAGAGTAAATTGGGCTGGGACTGGGTGAGGCAAGAGAGGTACCCACTCCCAACCCTGGGAGCCAGGACAGTGGGCCCCAAAAGACTGGCCACGTCTCCCAACTCGTGGATCATTCTCCAGAGAGCTGAGCGCTGGGCTTCCAGCATAGAGAGACTCTCAGAAGGCCCATGGGGCTCCTGCCGGCCCTCCTCGAATATGGGGAATAGGAGGCATAGACTCAGCCTCAGTGGGCCTCCCTCCGCCCCCTCTAATCTTTCATCTTACCCACCTCCTCCCCAAGCCTGGATTCCTCCTTTTTCCTCTCCCTTCCATCCCTGCCCTGATCCTATCAGGGCCCAACAGGAAAACTGAGCAACCCCCCTTCCCTCCCTGGCTCTACCTTCACACCTCCTTTGGAAGGCAGATGTGGGGCAGCCTTTTATTCTCTGGCCTGTTTATTCTGTGAGGCCATGATGGAAATCTTGGGAGGACCCAACGCCACGAACTGGCAGGAGCCCCGCTCTGATCGTCACAGGAGCCTCTAGCCCATCCAACCTGTGTGAGACCTCGAACCCCAAACAAGCTCTGCTTACATGCCTCTTGGGATAGGGAGCTCACCACTTCCTCCAGATGGCCTGGTCCATCAGGCCCAGATTTGTTTTTCTGACAATATTTACTGCCTTTTCTTTTTTTCTTTTCTTTTTTTTTTTTAAGATTTATTTATTTGAGAGAAAGAGAAAGCATGAGGGGGAGGGGCAGAGGGAGACAGCGTCCTAAGCAGACTCTGCAGGGAGTGCAGAGCTGGACGCAGGGCTCCATCTCACGACCCTGAGATCATGACCTGAGCTGAAATCAAGAGTCAGGTGTTTAACCAACTGGACCATCCAGGCTCTTCTCTACTGCCTTTTCTTAAGTGTCCACTGTGTGTCAGGCCTGTGCCAGGCACTGGGGTACAGGGACACAGCACAAAGACCTTCCCTCCTGGAGTTTATGTTCTAGTGACCGACGGTCTGCACATACATGGAGGAAGGTGGGTGCAGATGGTGATGGGCACCACGAAGAAACTGAGGCAGTAGAAAGAGAGTGTGTGGGGCCACTACAGATAAGATGATCAGCAAGTGTCTCTGAGGAGGCAACATCTGAGCGGAGGCCTGAATGAAACGAGGCAGCGGGCCAGGAGGGAGGAAGAATGCCCAGGGCAGAAGGAACAGCAAGTGCAAAGGCCCTGAGGTAGGAGCAAGCTTGGTGTGAGGATGATGAGACAGCAAGGAGGTCAGTGTGGCCGGAGCAGAAGGAGCGAAGGGGGGACAGAGGTCACGGAGGCAGCCAAGGAGCTGGGAATCCCACACAAGTTTGTCTGTCCTCTGAGCCAAGGACACCAATACTCCAGGAAATGGGCAGGAAAGGGGTTTGCACACTGTCCAGTCATGAGTGTGAAGAAGAGTGAAGGGTATAAAGCAGCACCCGCACAGGAGAGGGCATGCGACAGGGCTTATGGGACCCCTGGAGCGTTCCACCCCTGCCCTCTTCATGATGGGCACAGGGCAGGGGTGGGGCGCTCCCTCGGCATCCCGGGGAGCCAGGGCTACACCTTGCCTGCCATTCATCCCTGCTGCTCCTACCAGTGCCTCCGCGATCCTCCTGAGGACTCAGGTCAGCAGGGTTGCATGTCCTCAGCTAGTCATGTATGCAACAGGGACAGACAGCCCTTTGTGCACCCAGGGCTGCTGAGGGTGTGAGCGTGTGCCGGCTCTTCCCGGAATGAGAAGGGCCCATGGCGGGAGCCCCAGGTGTACCTGGGCATGGGCCCTCTAGATGGGACAAGGAAACTAAGGCTCAGAGAGAGGTCGTGTGTACAGGGGCCCACCACTGCCAAGTAGAGTATCTGGGACTCAAACCCAGGTCCAGCAACCCCCGAGCCCACACTCATCAGCTCCAGCCTGGCTCTGCCCCAACCGGCTGGTGGCACTGGTCTCAACTCAGGAGGTGTGTGCGGAGTGCAGGATCGGGAGAGGAGGCAGCACGAAGCTCAGCAAGGCTCAGCTCGGGCACTGCCCCTTCCTGGGGACCTTCCCAGCCACCGTTAGCGGCCGGGCCTTGGCGGGGAGCCCCTCAAGGCAGGGCCGGGGCCTGAACCAGCGTGTGACCCCAGCATTGCTCAGTACAAGGAAGAGCCCAGAGGGGACCAGAGCCAGCTGGCCACCACCCCACTGCTGGTCTCCAGCCATGGGCTCTCCCCCAGGCTGTTCCCTCTGCCAGGAATGTCCTTCCCACTATCCTCTGTCTACCTAGCAAACTCCTGTTCCTCTTTCAAAACTCACTCTGATGTTACCTTCTCAGATTCTTCCCTCATCTGTGTCATCCCACACACTAGGTCCCATTTACCCAGACCACATGACCCTGGACATGACCTGTAAGAGGGCCATTAAACAAAGATGCTGGCCAGCACCAACTCAGACATCTTGTCCTAGGTGTGGGCTCGGGGCACATACTTATTCTGGAAGCTGAAAAGCAACCCAAAGGCCTGAGACACTGGCAATCTGGGAGCAGTGCCCGACTGCTGAGCAACTGTTTCCAGTCTAAATAGTAGTGCTGCACATTTCTTTATATAAATTATATCTATTTCCCCCTTTAGGGTTGCTTCCCTGCAGCCTGCTTTAAACCTGAAATGGATGTATGGGTTCAAAGGGAACATGTTGTTTTAGAGCTGCTGGGCTGCTCTCTGGAAAAGAGAAACCCCTTTACAACCTCCCCTGCCCTGTGTCCCATTTCCTCATTGCATCACCAGCACTGGGTTTTATCATTTTTATTTACTTTCGGTTGCTTTGCTTAGCCCAGAGAGGTGTGTGACTGGAAGCTCGAAGTGCTTGAATTTGTATTTCCAAGGCTGCCTGCGTTGAGGTGTTTTGTGTGGCCCAACTATCAACGATGACCAGAGGCTCAGAACCACCCGCTGTGCTCTGGCCCTCCTCCACCAGCTAGATTCTTCTGCCTGGGAAGCAATCCCTGCTGGGGGTGCCCCCTCTGCCGCACGTCGTGATCCCAAGCCGCTTCTCACAGGTCTCTAGCTCCTTCACCCCGCCTCAACTACCACCAAGCCTGAGCCACCACACAGGCTGGGCAGCTAGGGGGCTATGGTGAGTGAGGTGTTTCAAGGCCTCTGTTCCTCATCTGTGCATTGGGTGAGGAGGTGACAAAGGCATTTCAAAGTTTCCTTCCAGCTCTACTCTCTTTATCTTGTTTTTTTTTTTTTTAAAGATTTGTTTATTCATTTATTTGCCAGAGAGACAGAGAAGATGCATGCACAAGCAGGGGGATCGGCAGGCAGAGGCAGAGGGAGAAGCAGACTCCCCGCTGAGCAGGGAGCCTGAAGCGGGGCTTGACCCCAGGACCCTGGGATCATGACCTGAGCCAAAGGCAGACACTTAACTGACTAAGCCACACAGGCACCCATTTATTTATTTTTTATTTAAATTCAATTAATTAACAATATTATCCTTTTTTTAAAGAAAGATTTTATTTGGGGCGCCGGGGTGGCTCAGCTGGTTGGGCGAGACTGCCTTCGGCTCAGGTCATGATCCCGGGGTCCTGGGATCGAGCCCCGCATCGGGCTCCCTGCTCTGCGGGAAGCCTGCTTCTCCCTCTCCCACTCCCCCTGCTTGTGTTCCCTCTCTCGCTGTCTCTCTCTCTGTCAAATAAATAAATAAAATCTTAAAAAAAAAAGAAAGATTTTATTTATTTATTTGAGAGAGAGAGCTTGAGTGGGGGTAGGGGCAGAGGGAGAAGCAGACTCCCCGCTGAGCAGGGCGCCTGACACCGGACTCAACCCCAGGACCCTGCGATCATGACCTGAGCCAAAGGCAGATGCCTAAACCGACTGAGCCACCCAGGCGTCCCATACACTATCTTTAATGGTAGCTAAGGACAGGGTGCTTGCTCCCCTAGGGGTCAGGCAGGGGGAGAGGTGAGGGGCCCCCCACTAACCTTGACCAGCCGCACCTTGTTCCCCAAGCAGAGACCCAGAATCCAACGGTGGTTGCTGAGAAATTGAAACCATAGCCCATAGAAACTTCCAACACAGTCTCCTTGGATAATCTGCTAACATTTGTTAAGCTAAATATGTATTAGGTGCCAGGTCCTAGGTAAGTGCTCTAAATGATGAAAGTTGGCTGAGGGCCTACTATGTGCTGCTTAAGCCCTTGACCTAAATGAGCTCATCTGATGCCCACAACTCCAAGAAGATGGTTCTATTATTATTCCTAGTACGCTGACGAGAACCTGAAGCTCAGAGAGGTTAAGCCACTTGGTCGAATCTGAAGACCCCCGGGCTCCAATGGGAACCCCAAAGTCCCAGGAGGGGTAGGGCTGGCACGTGACTGGGAGGGACAGGCTTGCTGGGAGATAGCTGGAGGGTCAGCTGGGGGAAGGGGGTGGGTTTGGCAGGGCTCCAGGTCAGGTTGGGCTTTTCCAGGCCACCAACTCTTCCAGGGGGGATGGACTCCCAATCCCTGCTCCACCTCCCACCAAGCTCCAAACCCAGCAGGGGAACCACACATCTGGATCCAGCTTCAAACACCGCCCTTCCCAGGATCCCCAAACCCGTTTCTAAGGCTCTCCCCGCTCCCCTCCATGGAGCTGCATGGGACAGAGGTCTCATACGTATGCCATCCCTGTCAGGTCTGGGGATCAAAGGGCACACCCACAGGGCCTGTGGCTGGCAGAAGACAAAGCCAGAAATACTTCCTTCTGGCCTGCGCTGCCGTTCCCACCAGAGCTGCACCTGCTGGCGGGGCCAAGTCCAGATCCCAGGCCTCTGCCTGGCAGTGACCCCTGCCTGGGGCTGACCGGGTCACTCAGGATGTTTGTGTCCAGTGAGGTGACCATTGGGCAGGAGCTAACTCCCAGACCCCTCAACCCACTGCCAGCATGCTTTTCTCCATCCCCCAAAGAGACGGGTTACACAAACCCTGCAGGTCTGGAATGCAGTGCTGAGACAAGGGAACAGCATCCTGGGGGCACTGGGGGTCCATGGTCGTTTGAGAACTCTGGCGTGATATGCCCGGAGCTGGGAGCTGAGAGGTAAGCAGTCCTGAGCTGTGTTTTCTTTTTGTTTGTTTAATTTTTTTATATTTGAGAGGCAGAGAGGCAGCACACATGCGTGCGGGAATTGGTGGGGTGGGGGGAGGGCAGTGCAAGCAGAGGCCGAGGGAAAGGGAGAGAGAGAAAATCTTAAGCAGGCTCCACACTGGGCCCCAAAGCAGGGCTCGATCTCACGACCCTGAGATCATGACCTGAGCCAGAACCAAGAGTCGGACGCTTAACCGACTGAGCCACCCAGGCGCCCCTCGAGCTGTGTTTTCTAAGAAGGGTCAAAGCTTGGTGGGACCGGGGACAGGACCGGGCATGAGACACCACGGGGAGAGGCGTGGGGTGGGGGACTGGCCTGGACCCAGAAAACAGCCTAGGAGCAGGCCCTCCTGTGGTTTGTCCAGGCACCTTGGGAGGGACCGCAGGGCCGGGGAGGAGGAGGTCCAGGAAGGCTTCCCTGGCTTGGAGGACTCCCGGGGTATGACAAAGAGGGAAGGTGGAGGCATCCAGGCAGAGCACAGACGAACTGTACCCCCAAAAGCTTCAGACAAACCAGAGCCCCCAGGACGACTCCTCGGTCGGGCACAGCACCCCCCGGTAGGCAGGGAGGCCCCAGCCGGAATGCCAAGTCTACTTGCCCCTTCTGCACTTAAAAGCATGCGCAAGATCTGATCAATGAATCAGCAAAGAGGTGAAGCCTGCCCCGGGCTTACCAATAATCCCAAACATGGCACAGGACCGCTCTCTCCTGTCCCCACCACCCACAGCCGCCAGGGACCCCAAAGCACAGAGCAACTACAGGAGGCCGGGGGGGCGGGCGGGGAGACGAAGCTCACCAGAGGTTACAGTGCACCGTAGCCAGGCCAATGCCTTCACCCACAGAGCTAAGGGCTCGTGCCGGCAGCTCTACCCCAAAACCCGTTCACATGACAGAGGGCTTGGCAAAAGCAGGCAGCAGGGCTGGGTGGGCCTCGAGGCCCTTGGCCAGCTCCCTGCCGACGGTCCTCGGTCTCCTGACTCAAAGGCCACGCTCCAGGCTGGGAAGGGGAGGTGGCCGCTTGGCCTCTGAACCCTCTCTGACCTACTCCCAGGCCCCCCAGCGGAGCCCCACGTGGAGCAGCCTCCTGGGTTCCCTGTTCTTTCTTCTTTTTAAGATTTATTTATTTGAGAGAGAGAGCTCCAGTGGGGGGGGGGGGAGGGCGGGCAGAGGGAAAGGGAGAGAAGCAGATTCCCTGCTGAGCACACCAGACACGGGGCTCCATCTCACGACCCTGAGATCACAACCTGAGCCAAAATCAAGAGTCGATGGTCAGGGGCCCCTGGGTGTGACTCAGTTGGTTAAGCTGCTGCCTTTGGCTCAGGTCACGATCCCAGAGTCCCGGGATCGAGTCCCGCATCGGGCTCCCTGCTCAGCGGGGCGTCTGCTTCTCCCTCTGACCCTCCCGCCTCTCATGCTCTCTCTCAAGTAAATAAATAAAATCTTAAAAAAAAAAAAAGTCAATGCTCAACTGACTGAGCCACCCAGGTACCACTGGTACCCAGGGCTCCCCATTCTTTTGCTTCCTGCCCCTACTCCCACTCTTAGGAGCTCAGCAGTTTAGAACATGGGCTCCAGAGTCCACAGCCTGAGTCTGAATCCTGGCCCTGCCATGTTCTAGCTGTGTGACCTCAGGCAAGTCACTTAACCTCTCTGTGCGCCTCAAGGCACTCATCCATAAGATGAAGATCTTAAGTCTTCCCACTTAGGGTTGTCAGGAGGGCTCACTGGTCAGCTAGGAGCCTGGGCTCAATTAGTGTTCCCTGTTTGTGTTGTGATCCTCTACCCCAGCTGCCGGGGGGAGCTTTCGACATACAACCCAAGCATAGCACTACCCTGCTCCCATCCCCCCAAAACTCCCCACTGCCTCCAGGACCCAGGCCCTCTACCCGTCCGGGAGCTCGAGGCCTGCTTGGCCCACCTCTCAACCCTCTTTCCTCTCAGGGGACCTGGAGACCTTCGGGGCCTGCCCTTCCCACCCCCACGTCACTCTCTCTAGACCTTGAGTCTGCCTCGCTCCAAGGGCAGGGGAAGAGCCTCAAAAGTAGGCCTGGCCTCTGAGCGTCAAATTCCCTTCCCAGAGTCTCCGCCTATGGAACTGGAGAAGGATCCATCCAAGCAAAGATTGGCCTGGGGGGGTCCACTGCAGTACAGTTAATGAGAACAAAACAACGTGGATGTCCATCAGTAGGGGACTTGGTGCATAAACCAGGGAACTTGATTGCTGCCTGGCTGTTGACACGGAACAAAGCAGGTTACAATCTGCTGTGAGCCAATGGACCCTATTCTAATTTATAAAAGTATAGATTAGGGCACCTGGGTGGCTCAGTTGGTTAAGCAACTGCCTTCGGCTCAGGTCATGATCCTGGAGTCCCGGGATCGAGTCCCGCATCGGGCTCCCTGCTCAGCAGGGAGTCTGCTTTCTCCCTCTGACCCTCTTCCCTCTCATGCTCTCTATCTCTCATTCTCTCTCTCTCAAAAAATAAATAAAAAAAAAATCTTTAAAAATAAATAAATTACAAGTAAATAAAAAAAAAAAAAAAGTATAGATTAGCAGTTGTCTGGGGCTGGGTGTGCACCAGGGAGCAGTTGTAAGTTGGCAAGAGGGATCTTACGGTGGTGATGAAAATGTTCTAGAATTAACTGGTGATGGCCACACAACTTGGTCAATGTAACAACTTACTGTACACCTAAAATGGGTAAATCTTATGGCAGGTAATTTATACCTCAATGGTGTTTTTTTTTTTAATGTTTTATTTATTTATTTATCAGAGAGAAAGAGAGAGAGAGAGAGAGAGCACATGAGAGGGGGGAGGGTCAGAGGGAGAAGCAGGCTCTCCGCCGAGCAGGAAGCCCAATGCGGGACTCGATCCCGGGACCGTGGGATCCTGACCTGAGCTGAAAGCAGACACTCAACCGACTGAGCCACCCAGGCGTCCCAGTGGTGTTGTTTTTAAAAAGCAGATCACGAGTATACAGCCATTCCAAGAAAAAACAAAACAAAACAAAACAGACACACACATGAAAACAATCCCCCACATAATTAACAGAGCTTATCTCTGCATGACTGGTTTAAGGAAGATTTTATTTTCTTCTTTTTGCTCACCTGCACCTTCTAATTTTTCTACAACGCAAAGAGATTCGTTGTGTAATTGGGGGGAAAACGGAAAGTTTGGATAAAAACCGAGAAATCTCCTGCTGTGGTGGGCAAACGTTACGCCCACCCCAGGAAGAGGCCCCAGTCGTCCCCCTTCTCTCCCAGATTAGAGCGGGAGCCTAACTGCCCCCACCTCCCAACGGCTGCAGGGGCCCAGTCTTCGGGCCTCGGGACATAATGCTTCTGTAAATGAGTCAGTGAGAAAGGTCTATGCCAGAGCCGTGGCCCTGATACACCAGCCCTCAGTCCACTGTCCCAACTCCCCTAGGAAGGGAAGCATTCGTATCCTGAGTGGGAAACTGAGGCTCAGAGGTTGAGAGAGCTTGGGCAGGATGGCAAATTGAGTGACTAGGGTCCAGATTCAAGTGCTGACCCCAAAGCCCAGGTCCTCACCACCTAGTCACGGTGCCTATCAGGCTGCACTACTGGGCCCGGGGCTTGTGGAACTGTGAGTGGAGTCAGGCTCGGATCTCCCCAGGGTCTGGGGTTTGGGGACCCTCACTCCAGCGCACAGTGATGGCGAAGGCTGCTTTGGAAAAGCCCCACAACCAGGGTCTCTCCTCCCGGGCCCTCCCCTTGCCTGGCCCACCGGGAAGGTGAGCTGATAAGGCCCCAGGCTAGCAGCCAGCTGGGCTAACACGCAAGGCTGCAGTAGGGAAGGAGCGAGTGGCTTAGATGTGTCTGTTTTGCCAACCCCAGGTGGCCACGGGCTCCATGGACACGTCTGTCCAGGTGGCGGGAGGTTTAAGTCCTGTGGTCTTGGCCTCGGGTTCCCCGTCGACCAAGTGCCACTTAGCCAGTGTTGCCGAAACTGCAGCGCAACCGTGGAGGGCCGTTTGCTGGGGGCTGTGGTTTGCCCTGTCTACACAGTGGGGCAACAGCCTCCCAACTGGTACCTGCCGCTCCGTCCCCAAACCCCTCCTCCGTCTAGCAAACAAGATGCTTTCAAAGACGTGAGTAAACCCGCGCCGCGGCTGCCTGGGAAAACATCCCTCCCCGTCGGTCCCGGGGCTGACCCTCAAGTCTCAGCTCAAAAGTCGGCTCAAAGAGGTCTCACCCCACCCCGGCTCCACTCCAACGCGCAATTAAATATCCGTTTGCGGGTTTTCTGGAGGATTTCCGTGCTCCCAAGAAAAGGGGGAGCCCAGGTCGGTCTGTGAACCGCCCGTGCCGAGGACGCGGCTCGGCATGAAGCAGCTGCTCAATAAAGGTTTGCCCAAGCGATGCCCATCTAGGACCAGGAAAACCGGACGGGGGCGGGAGGGGAAGAGAGAGGGAGGAGGGACCAGAGAAAGCGCCGCGCGCACGCGCAGGAGCTCCGCGCCGAGCTGAACTCTCGGGCCGGAGGGAATGACCGTGAGTAACCCCGCGCTGACGTCAGGGCTGGGGCAGGGGCGGGGCCTCGGCGACGCCCAGGCAGGTCTCCAGGCTTGCGGCGACCGCCACTGGGCTGAGAACTCACTGGCCGCGCCGCTCGGGGCCCCGGACGCCCAGAGGCGCACGTGCCCGGCCGGGAGTCTCCAGGGGACCCGGCGAGGCGCGGCCCGAGACGCCAGGGCGGGCGCAGGGAGGCTCGGCGCGGTCTGGACAACGGGGCCCACAGCGCACTGCCCAGAGGCGCGGGGAAGTCCCCGCGCACAGAGCCGGTGCCCGCGCCCCGCGCCCCGAGCCGGCCCGGAAGACAAAGGCGGGACGCCGCCGGCGCGCCACGCTCGCGCGGAGCCCGGCCGGCCCTTGACGTACCTTCGATGTCGGTCAGGAGGGCCGCGTCCAGCTCGCACGGCTCGGCCAGCGCCTGCTCCAAGGCCGCTTCGCTGAAGGGCGGCTCGTCCATGGCGCAGTCACCTCCTCCGGGCGGCCCGCCGGGCCCGCCGCCGCGTACAGACCTTCGCAGGGAGCGCCGCGTCCGCCGGCCCCGGCCCGCTGTCGCCGCTGCGCGCGTTCGCGTCCCGTCCTGGCCCCGGTGGCGGCCCGGCGCCCGCGAAAAGTTCCTCGGAAACTGGGTTCCCCCGCTGTGGCTCTGCAGGGAGGGCGGGGCGGGGGCGGGGCCCTGCCGGGAGGCCCCGCCCTCCAGGGTAGAGGCGGCCCCACCCTACCTGGAGAGAGCTGGGACCCGGCTGCAGGGTCGGCCTCGCCAGCCTACCCCGAACCGGCGCCTCCATAAGTGTGCCCTCCACTCATTCATTTTATCCAGCCTCTGGCACAGCAGCGTCTGGCCTACTGCTGCGGGAGCGCTCGGGCAGGCCATGAGCCTTCCCTGGACCTCGGTTTCTCCCAACACCAAGCAAGGGGGCTGGGTGGAATGAAAGCTCCAGGACAGGGCCTGTCCCAGAGGTCTCTGGACTTGGGGCTGGAGGGGGGTGGAGTCTGGACAGACCTCACTTCCTAGATTTGGCTCTTTAGAACGAGACAGATCTGTGCAAGCGATAGCTGTGTGCTGTCGGGCCAACTCTGTCCTCCATTTCATCATCTGTAAGTGGAGCTTGGTGATGCTTCTCCACAGGCTGGTTGGGATGTTAGTGATTATGGGGGGTGCCGCTGGGCCTGTGAGATCAGCCTGCCCCCCCCCCCAGTTTCCTTAGATCAGATTGGTCTCCTGATAAAGGGGTAGCCCAAAGGGAGCCTGGAAGAGACTTGAATTTCCCTTCCTGATTTAATCTGGTTTTCTTCCCAGATCCAGTTGTGGTGACCATAGAGGGGTTTGGGAGCCAGTGGACCCAGTCCACCCCCCGAAGTAGGCTGGCCTCAGTACCCAGGAAGACAGGAAGACCCAGAGTTCTAATCGCCCAAGCACAGAGCTACTCAGGAACAACGACAGGGTTGGGCCCCAGGGCTATCTGACTTCAACCTCCGTGCAACCTTTGGGAGCAGCCAGGATGGCAGACAGAAGGAAGAGGTGGGCTGTGCTTTAGACTTGAGTCAGGTTGCCCTGGATCATGACAGGCTGGGTCTGGGTCGGAAGAGGCAGCTTGGCTGGGAAAATGGCTGGAGACTGAACCCTGGGCCCTGTGGACTGGGTACAGAGCTAGGTGGCAGGGGTGGGGTCCCACCGAGGTGCGTAGAGATAAACTAGAACATTTGAGTATCTTGAAACTGGAAAGGCAGTGAGCTTCCTGTCTCTGGAATTATGCAAGCAGACAAAGGTACCCTTCATGGAGGGCAGCCAAGAAGACCCATCAGAGGTCTAGACCCCCCAGTCTCTCCTAGCCCCGGGCCTCAGTGAGTCATGCCATCCCAAATACTGTCTTGCTCAGACTCCAGATATAGCCTGTCTGGCCATGCCTTCTGAGGGAGTAAAATTAGTGGTGCACATTTAAAGGGGGGTGCCTTGGCCAGGGGAGGACTTGGGAGGCCCCAGTTCCAAGGGCTCGGCCTGTACGGGCAGCTGTTTTTGTTCCCCTCCTAGAAGCGGCCGCTGTGGACAATCACCCAGAACAGGAACCATGGGGGTCTCCAAACCACATCTCCACCGCCCCCCCACAAAGTGGCCCTGCTCTGGGATCCACGCAGGGATCCAGATGAACTTCTCCTGGGGAGCACAGGGGGATCTGGCTTCGCCTCAGCCATCTTTCATCCCGTCGCCCTACCCCAGACCCTATCGCCCAAGCAGGAGCCAAGCACCCAGGAGGCCTCGGGAGTCTGGTGACTTCCCTGAAAATCCTAACAGCCCTTCTCAGGAATAGGAGTGGGGAGAGGAGCAGGTGCTGAGTAGAGCCTCTAAAGACCACATTTTCCAGAGTTGGGACGCTGGTCTGGTTTTTCACCCGTTTGCTGTGTGACCTGGAACCACTTACTTCCCTTTTCTGAGTCTCAGCTACTAGATTGGAAAATGAGAATAACCCTTCCTGCATTCATTCTGCAGAGGCAGGTAAGGTGCGTTGGAGTCAACATCACAGCAGACCTGCCCCACTGTTCTTTACAAACGAGTTTACCATATATGTAAAGAGCATGGTTCAATAAATATGCATGTCATAACTGCAGGAGTGAGGGGAAAGAGGGTAAGGCAAGGTCAACAGGAGCCCTGCCGCCCAGACTAGAAATGCCAATTGAAACTGAAGCCCGGCCATGGGGCATAGTTGGGGTGGGGGGTGCTTTAAATCTTTGCAACCAAAGAGACAAAATTCTGCTTCGCAGCGTCAGATTACCAGGGCAATTCTCAACGTGAGAGTGGGGAAAGATGGGATGGGGGCGACAGTTCTTCAGGGAAACCTTCTCTTGGTGGCTCCTCCCCCTAAAGAGCCTGAGACCCCCAAACAAGGCCCCCAGACCCCTCTTGGTCGGGGTGATCCGAACTCATACAAGGAGAGGAGTGTGTGCCAGGGCACTGAGGGGCACAAGCCATGGTGGGGGGGCCCCCTCTGCCCCGGTGTGCCTAGTAGGGGGCAGGGGTCCCAGCCTGGCCAACCGTGATGCTGTGATGCTGGCAGGCCGTGTGTGTCTGCCCCGGCAACAACCTTTGAGCGCTTACCAGAATTAACCCATATATTCCTCCCAACAGTCCCAGGAGGACTGGGCTGCTATTCCCATTTGACAGATGAGGACACCGAGACCCGGGGAGGTAAAGCAACTTGCCCACGACCTCACAGCGCTGTTGCCCCTGATTTCGTCAAGGTGCAGGCTCCTCACCCAGGGCCTGGCAGCGGCCGGAGACCCAGGGGAGCTGGGGCGCCGAGCCAGACAAGTCCCGCCCCGCGGGCCGCGGCGCAGCCAATGGGCGCCCGGCCCCGAGTGGGGTGACGCGGCGTCAGCGCGAAACTCCCGGGAGCCGGGCCCTGGGTCACATGCACCGCGCCCGTTCGACCCGGGGGGTGGGGCGGGACCGCGGTGCGGGCTGGCAGGGTCTGGGCCCCTGGGACCAGCTGGGCCTGCTCTTCTCGGCCAGGCCTCCAGGCCAGACACCTGGCTGGGACCGCGGCCAGGTGTGCGTCCGGGCATGGGGGCGGGGCTGACGTGGGACGGCCCCGCCCCCTGGCCGGGGCCCCTGTGGGCCCTTGGCTCTCGGGACCAGAGGCGCGCCCAGCTCACCCAACTGTGAAATAGGGGCACGCATCTCCCCCCTTACCTCCCCAGACGTCTTAGGGACTGACAGGCATCTGTGCGTTCCGAGACATTTGGGGCGGGTGTCCAGCCCGGAGGCGGGCAGGGCCTCTTTCAAGGCTACTCGTCTTGGCGGAGCTCAGGGGTGGGTAGAGGGTCAGGCACTGGAGTTGCCAGGGCTGCTGGCACTGGGCAGGAAGGCTGGGCTTGGCCTCCCATACGGAGACCCCTCGCCACTCCAGGAGCCCCCTTGCAACCCCGCCTGCCCCCAATTATCCTTCATTTCTGCGGTAGCTAAGCTAGGACCTGCCCAGGTCATGGCCAAGGGGGCCAAAACAGCACAGAGCCAGCCTGGAGCCTCAGTTTCCCCCCTTCTGGACCTAATGGAACCAGATGGCTGTTGACATGGATGATTCTGGGCCTAGATGACCCTGTATTCTCATTCCAGGTTGGCCTCTGCTGTGTGCTGAGCAAATTGTTTCTAGCCCTCTCTGAGCTTCTTTGGGTCAGCGTTGCCACTCATGGTGGTTACCTCCGGGTTCATCAATGAGTCAATTCAATAGACACTCCACCGAAGATCTGCTGGTCACCGGTTCTGCTCCTCTGTGAGGGGTGAAGCTGACAGCAATGAAGAAGGAGGGGGGACATCTGTCCCCTGGGTGTTAACCGGCTCTCTGGGCTGAGGCCAGGTGTAGATTGAGGGGGAGTCACAGAATGGGGTGGGTTGAATTGGCGGCAGGGAGAATGGGGACCTCAGACATCCCCTGGCCCCTACATGCCAAATCCAACTCTACATGTGTTCTGATTTTGAATTAATTGTCAAATACAGAAGATTCCACCCGAAGGCTGGATTTCTGGCTTTTCTTGGAAAATGGGAGTATTGAGCAACACTGGGCTCAGCAACTGGAGTGCCCCTTTAGCCAGGGTTGTGGGCATCCCCGCTGTCCCCATCAGTCCCCGGGTATCACACCTGGACCACTCCACTCGTAAACGAGTATAAGAAAAAGGCCCCTGCAGGCGTTGGGCTTACCACCCGTGATCCCACCTTATAGATCAAGGGAGTATACACCAGAGAGGAGCAGTGACTTGTTCAGACACCTGCAGGGGAGCCTGCCACCCCTGGTAGGGTGCTCTTAGAGCAGACACGGGGTTGGGGAGGAAATGCCAGGCAGAGGAGTCCACTCGGTTTCCAGAAACATCCCACTGACCCCCTAGTGCTGAGAGCAGAGATTTTGCGTCCTGGGATGCCGAGGGCCTGGGCTTGGACGCCCTGGCCAGACTCCTCTGAGGGCAAGACCGGGCAGGGGCTCCTCAGAAACAAATTGGAATTTCTGGGTGACTCATGCCTATTCAAGTCCTTTTGTTCTGCCCACCTCTGGTCCCTGGGGACCCTAAAGAGACCTTTTTCTTGGAAAGGAGGTGGGCTGGAAAAAGACTCTCCTCAGGTGCTTCAGTGTGGGACTAGCGAGCCGGGGGACTGTGAGCCATGATAAGACCCACAGTGTTCCCACATTGCCCCCTCCAGATCTCTGCAGAAGGCAGCTATCGCTGGAAAGCAGCTCCTCTCAGGCTCCAATGAGGGGAGGCAACCAAATGTTGATGAGGGAGCACTGAAAGAGGAATCCAGAAGCTTGCCTCTGTCCAAGTCTCCGCCCCTCAGTGTGCACTCCCATCTCTGGGCCTCTCCACCCACACAGCGGTGGCCGTCTAATGCCTTCTAAAAAAAAAAAAAAAAAAAAAAAAATTTAAAGACTTTATTTTTAAGGAATCTCGACACCCAACGTGGGGCTCAAACTGACAACCCTGAGATCAAGAGTCACAAGCTCCACGTACTGAGCCAGCCAGGTGCCCTGCCTCCTGAGATTTCATCTTCCCTCTGAACAGTCTGGTTTTTCAGAGTGGGTTCTGGAACTTTGTTGGAACTCCTGAGAGAGCAATACCCTCTCTCTGCTAGTGGAAAGTCAGCCTGGAGCTGCAGGTGGCCTTCAGTCAACCACATGGAAGAGCCAACCCAGAGAAAGCAGATTCCTAACCAAATCCCTAAGCACCTGGATCCAGCTATGCCTGAAGCTGAACTATCAGAACTTTTGTTGCATAAGCTAAGACATTCTTTCTGATTAAATCAAACATCTTTCTACCACAACTTAAGCTCCAGTACAGCATCTCTAAACAAGGAATTTGGGCCACAAACTACCTTTATCTTGGACAAAGAGATCTTGACACTACATAACTTTACTTCAGCATTTCCCAAACGTCTCTCTCCACAGAACCCCTCCTTTTTAGGAACAGCTGTTAATGTACAGGGGAAATGCATCTTGGCAAGTGCCTACCAGGGATCTTGCGGTCCCTCCCAGGAGGCTTATCCGTTAGGTCAGTGTTGCCTCACCACCCTCTCCCTCCCATGGCTGTCCTGCCCATTGCAACTTCATGCAGGCAGTTACTCTGGACCTTGGCTGCTCCCCCAGAGCCACCTCCCCCACCCATAATCTCTGGAAGAGGGCTCCAGTGCTTCCTGGCTGCAGAGTGTCCTTGATTCTGGGAACTGAACCAGGCCGTGAGCTCTCTGAGGGGAGGACTCGAGCAGCCCCTCCCCTCCAGCGCCAACCCGGCACACAGCAGGCTCTCAGAAACATGTGCTGAAAGTGGACCGAGTGTCCTGGCAAGTCCACAGGGCAAGAACAGAGCTCAGGCCTCCTTTGGCACCCACGGTGCCTCGAACAGGGCCAGGGGCAGAGAACGGGCTCAGGATCCATGCCTTCTATTCACCGGGACTGGGGACTGGGGAGTCTCCCACACTTCAGAGGCCCACTCCCACACTCCCCCTGCTATGGGAGCCTCTATCTCATTCAGACTGGCCAGAAACAGGCATAGCCTTCACAGAGGTCCCTAGACCCCATCGAGGCAACAGGCTCAAGGGAGCTGGGTGCTGCTGCATCACCTGGGCTGGTGATGGTCCCAATGTGGCCCCCAATCAGGGTCCCACCTGCCTCCTATCATGAGGCAGGGCAGCCCCCTCCTGAGTTATCTCCCCACAGGGCTGGTGTTCCAGGTGGATGGGATGGCCTCCCCTGCTGCCCACCCCTCCATGGCCCTGGCCTAGGAGGCCGAAGGTCTGGGTTGGAGCACTGACCCCATTGCCAAGCCTTGGGAAAACTTAGGGAAGTGGGTCTTCCCAGCCCTGTCTCTTCACCTGCACATGACAGGTTAGGTAGATGTCCCTGCAATTCTTCCAGGCTCACCTGGGGGCTTTGATGAGCCCACCACGCTTGAGGTCCATCCTCGAATCATGGAACCTGTAAGGATTAAAGGGCTCCCAGCCTCCTCTGAGCCACTGAAGACACAGGCACCATGCGGCCCCCACAATGCGCCCCTCAAGGACCCCTGCGCCTCTGGGCCTGCTGAGGCCTGCATCCCAGAGGACCATGGGGTCTGGCAGCAACCCCAGGGTGGCCAGCTCGCAGGACAGGTGGAGAGGACAGAAACCTTTTAAATTTTTAAAGTTTATCTCCACACCCAACGTGGGGCTCGAACTCATGGCCCCAAGATCAAGTCGCATGTTCCATAGACTGAGCCAGCCAGGCGCCCCCAGAAACCTTTTTAAAAGGGAGAGTGGGTTGGAGGGTGTGGGGAGATGGGGGAGCGATTACTGATGAAATGCTCTAAAGTTGATTGTGGTGATTGTTGCACAACTCTGTGAAAAACTAAAAACTACCCAGGAGCACCTGGGTGGCTCAGTCGGTGAAGCTTTGGACTCTTGATCTCAGGGTCGTGAGGCTCACACTGGGCTCCGTGCTGGGTGTGGAGCCTACTTAAGAAAAGCAAAAAATAAAAATAAAAGCTACTTAAATCGTGTACCTTAAATAGGTGCATTTTACGCTATGTGAATCCTATCTCGAGAAAGCTGTTTCTAAGACTGGGAGGCGGGGAGGGGGGTTCTTAGAACAGCACGTCTCAAATTCAGTGCCCAGCACAAGCTGTACAGATAATTCGGAGGATGCCCAGCCAAGTTCGGGCAGCCCGGCTGAGGGGGGCTGAGGCGGTGGGGCCGAGTGCCTGGGACCCAGGAGGAGACCCAGGAGGCAGCACAGGCCCTGGGAGAGCTCTCAGGCAGAGGCCGTGGCAGCTTTCCAGCTGCTACAACCGACACCCCGAAACCAGGCTGTGCCCCAGGATAGCCGGACCGGGACCAGCATGGGGATTTTCCTCTAGCCCAGACTCCCCTGGCCCTGCTCCCACAGCCTGGGCACACTTGTGGGGGGCGGGGAGTGGGGCAAGCTGCCCATGCTGCTCCTTCTAGAGGCCCCACCCCCAGGTGGCCCCCTGCTTAGAGAAAGCAGGGGGCCAGAACGGGCAGGCCCTTTGGACCGTCGCAGCCGACTCCAGAGAGATCACAGAGGAACAGTTTGTTCGTTTCTTTATTGTGGAGTATTTTACATGCAAGAACCCAAACTAGAGAGACAACATCTGGAAGGAGAGCCAGTGGGTGGATGGACGTGCTCAGCCTTGAGGGCACTGACCCGCCCTCCAGACCTGGCTCTGCCCGCAGAAACGCACAACAGCAACAAAACGTCAGACTCCGGGGACAGCTGGACAACAGACGTGACACAGTTCTCTCCGCAGTAGCCCCCAACGATCCTGAGACCCTCGCAAATTAAGTGCAAACTTTAGGAAATAAATCTCCACCCCCCGTTCCCCACACGAGAGGAGTGGAACTCTGGGGTGGACAGGGGCTGTTGGCTGCAGGGGAAGCCCGGCGTGGACCCCCCTGCACAGGGAGGGCAGGAGGTGGGCACTGGGAAAGGCGGGCACCGCAAGGGGCGTCTTCTGGATGCACACACGCCCTGAGCCACGGAGGCCAAGCTGAGAACGCAAGCCTCCTGCATGGAGCTTTTCCCCAGCAAGCCCACAGCCCCCTCAAACCATCCAGAAGGCTGGGCCAGCCTGGGTTAGAAACGGGTGTACGTGGAGGCAGAGTGGGGGTGGGTGGCAGGAAGGAAGAGGAGGAGCAGGTGTGTGGGAGACCAAGCCGCCATCCGCCCCACGATGCCGGAGTCGTCCAGGTACCTGCTGCCCCCGGGGCCATCCAGAGCCCTTGCCACCAGTCGCCCAGGTGGGGGCCTTGAGTGACAGTGCAGGCCCCACACCTCCCCAGGCCCCCTTGCTCTGGACCCCTGGGTGAGCAAGGGAAGGGCAGTGAGCCAAGGCAGACAGTGTGGTCGCTCACACTGATGGGGCTGACAAACAAAGACAGGAGGACAGACAACGGACCTACAGTCACCCTTCCCTCTGGCCCACGCCAGCAACATGCCCTGTCAGCTCAGAAAGCCCTTGTCCCGTGCGTGCTAAGCAGGTGGGTCACCTCTTGGCCTGGCCCCAGTCGGCCTGCTTGGTGCCTTGGGCTCCCGGACAGGGACCGCTTTGGGGCAGGCCGGTCAGAAGCCCACCCGTGCCCTGGGTCACTGCTGCCTGCTGGCCCCAAAGGCAGGCAGGAAGCAATGGTTAGTTTTCTCATCTTAGCACACAATGAACACAGAAAAGGTTCAACACATCCCCAAGAAAATATTTTGACAAAATAAATATTTTAACCTATAATCAGGTATAATTAGTGCTTATAAGGAATCCCAGCAATAATTTAGTGTAATTAAGTACATACCGTATCTGTGATTTCTAACACTTGTGCAGAGGCTGGTGGCTCGCGAGGGTCTCACTCTCCTGGGGTGTAGGCACTGGCCAGCTTGCCTGCCACAGCTCTGCTCCCCTCCCTAAGCATGTAGCCCCGGGGCTGTGTTCCCCAGATGGAAGGCAGCTAGCAGTCATGTGGTCCCTGGGGACAGGAAGGGCTGAGCAGCACCCCCTTAAGGCCACCTGGGCCCCTACCTGGCTTTTTGGGCAGGCCTCAAGCAAGTGTCCCCCCCTCAGCCTCCAGGTAGGGACAGGTTGCCTCTGGGCCTGACGTGTGTGGGTGACAGCAGGAGAGGCAGCTCCAGGCCAGGAAGGCAGGAGACACTTCCCTGCGTGGGCCAGCACCTTCCTATCAGCTCCCAGGGTTCACCGCCACCTGCTGCCCAGGGCTGGCCTGGTCTTTCCAAGGCCAGCCTGGAGTTGGGGGGCAGCTCTGGACCATGGGTCGAGAGCAACTGTGCTGGGGTCTCCCCAGGCAGACGCAGGCCTCGGCTTCACTCATGCCAGGAGCCTCCTGTCCCCTCAGGACCCCTTTCTCGTGGGGACTTCCCTCTCTACAAGGCAGGGAGGCTGGCTCTTCCCTCAGAGGATGCTGGGCTCGGCGGTTGTGGGGTCACGACTGCCGCAGGCCTGACCCCCAAGGCCCAGCTACAAAGGGGGGCCCCTGGCCCTCACAGAGACTAGTGCTTGGGACTGCGCCACAGGGCCAGCAGCTGGGTCGCTGGGTCCAGCTGGACCATCCCAGCCACCTTCTCTGCAGCTCATGTCAAGCCAGCGGACTTCAGACCTCTGAACATCCAGGCAGGCCTCGGGGCTCTGCCTGTGAACCACGTCGAGGAGAGGTGTGCAGGCAGACTGAGGGGCAGGGGGGGTCGGGGGGGAAAGTGGAGGGCAGGGCCGGAGTCAGGCTGGCTGAGCTCTGAAAGGCGCTTCCTGCATGTCCTCCGAGGACCTGGAGTGTGACCTCCCCAGCTGGTCCTGCCAGACGGGCCCCCAGCCAGGCCCCAGGCCTCTCACGGGGAAGCTGAGGCGCACGACTGGGCATGGGGTTCTGGGCCGGGTGGCGCCTCGCTCTCCATTGGAGGTGTCCAGGGCCCGAGGCAGTGGTGTCAGCCTGTGTCGACGAGCTCCCTGCTCCAACCGCCAGGCGGGAAGGGCTGGCCGCACGATGGCTCACACACCCACCGAGCCTTCCCAAGCAAGCCAGAGCAACTCCTCCCCAGGCGGGGCCCTCCCCAGGCGGGGCCCTCCCCAGATGGGGCCGACCGTGTGAGGGCAGCGTGAGGCGGCCATGGGGCAGTTTGGTTTCCGGTAGTGTAGCTCTGTGGGGGCTAAGCCATGTGCCTCTCAACTACCATCCGCGGGGCGCGTGCCATTCTTGCAATTGCCCTTGGCTCTCCCTCAGCACGCCAGGAGCCTGCAGGGACCCCTTGGTCCCAGGCTCAGCTGCTGAGCCGGCTTGGGAGGGCGCTCGGCCTAGCAGCTTAGTGACGGAGAGAGGGTCAAGCGGACAGGCGGCCTCACACACAGGCGCGCACAGAGCCTTCGCAAGTGCCGAGCACGCCCAGTGCCGCAGGGTGACCCACGTCAGGGAGCAGCATTCCAGGGAGGGAGACCAAGTCCACGGGTGCAGACAAGCCCTTTCTGAACAGGGGCACGGGAGGGTAGGCCGGTCCAAGAAGACCCGCCGAGGCAGGCAGGGGTGGGGCACACGGGGGAAGGGGCTGGGGTCTGAGCCCCTTCTCTGTGGGGGGGGGGGGACCGGAGAAAAGACAGTCCAGGTGTCTCCTCGGGAAACGGCCCCATGGCCTGCCCTTCCGGGGAGGACATATGGGCAGAGGGAGCCTATGGGCACAAGGGGCGGGGGTGGGGGCAAGAGCCTCTGGCTGCAACGGGGCTGTCCCACCACCCAGACGGAAGAAGGTGGCTAAAGTTGGTCCTGCCACATGGGAGGCCTGGGAGCAAACACAGGGGTGCTTCCATGGAGACGCAGCAGTACAGGACCAAGAGGGGACTGCAGATGGGGGGCGGGGGGCCAGTGCCTCGTTTGGACCGGGGGGGGGGGACAGGAGGTGACCTGCCGTCTGGGGAGCCGAACCGTAGACCAGCTCACAGGGCAAAGAGGGCGTCCTCTGATCGCTCCGGCTTCTTCCGGCCGGAGGGGTTTGAGGCTGGGGCTGGGGCGTCCCCTGGGGGCGAGGGGAGGCTGGGGACCATTTCGGCAGCTTTGGCTCTTTCTTCCAGGAACTTATCGAATTCTGCAATACAAAACCCGGGCAAGGGCCAGGATTGGTAGGGGGTTAGGCCCGCAGCGAGGCTCAAATGACCACGTCCCACCTGCTCCCCTTGGAGCCCCCTTCACTTGTGTCAACAGGGGTCGTGCCCCACACCCGTGCGAATTCCCACCCTCAGCGGCCTGGCCTGGGCTGCCTGCCCTCTGCTGCCCCAAGACCCCGCCTGGATTCCCTCCTCTGCTGCCTCCCAGGCAAGCGGGAAGCCTGGCTGCCAGCAGGTGGTACTGGGGGAAGGGGGAGTGAGGATTCCCGCCCCACCTTCAAACTGGAGCTTTTCCATTCTCCCCAGCAGCACAGGGCAAGCCGGAGGGGCAAGTTCCTACTTAAACTTGACAGAGAACATCCCCCCACCAACTCTCATCCACCACGCAAGGTTCTGCCCGCAGAGGGGGGCTGAGCAGATGGTCTGGCGGTGCAGAGGAGAGTGGGGTGGAGGTGGGGGTGAGACAGGAGGAGCATGACAGGACCCGACCTATCATCCCCTGGCATCCCCAGAAATGAGGTCACAGGACGCCAGGCCTGAGAAGTGCCCTCCGTGCCCCGTGGACATGGCGTGTATCTCGTCTCTCTGCTGGACTGAGAATTTGGGGGGAGGGACAAACTGGTTAGGACTGCAGATCTGGGGACCATGCTGACCTCAGGTGGCCGCCTGGACCTACTCATCACTAGCTCTGTGACCTTCTTGAAGTGCTACGTTCTTTCCGCCACTTCCCTGGTCAGCACAGGGCCTGGCTGGGGCAGAGCAGAGAAGCCCCCAGCAGAGAAGGCCAGGCCAAGCAAGGATGGGCACCAGGAGATGCTCTGGCAGTAGAGGCCCTGAAGAGGAGGGGGTACCAGTCCCTGTGCACCCCAAGACCCCCGGGCAGGAGGAGCCAGCGGAAGGTGGGGAGCTGGAAAGGTGCTGGCCAAGTCGTACCTTCACTCGTGACGCCTTCCTCCAGGTCATCGCCCTTCTGCGGGAGGAGCAAGGAGAGCAGCATTAGGGCCCCACCCTGGCCACACTGAGCAAACCCTCTCACCTCCCCTTCCTGGGGTTCTGCAGTAGTCAAGTACTGCTTGTGGAGACCCGGAATCCTTGTTTTTCAAAAAGCAAAAACAAAACAAAACCAAACCCCCAAACCGAGTAGTTCTCGGCTTTGATCCTCCAGAAGGGCCAAAAAAAAAAAAGGCACAGGCTGGTTCCCTGGGTTGGGCTCCGGACAGGACCACAGCAGGCCACTGCCCAGCCATGGAAACTCTCCCAGAGCAGGGGCCTCAGGGAAGCTGAGCCCCAAGCATGCCCAGGGCCCCCTCAGGTGCCCATTCGCTCAGCAGATGCATGGTTCTGGGAACACACTGTCCGTGCCAACAGCTGGGAACTTCATGAGACCTGGAAGGGACGGAGCCATGAAGCCCCGGGCACGGGGCTGATACCAGGCAGTCTTTGGCTGCTGAGTGCCGTCCCACCAGAAGCTATGTCAACGCAGCCTCCCCTGGCCCAGATTTGGTCACCTGCTGCCGGTTTCTGAGAAGCCATGGACGCTCTAAGAGCTCATAACAATGCAGTTTGTTTGGAGAACGCAGTGGTCGCTGGGAACAGGGAAGGGAGCTGGACGGGGAAGTGGACAAGGCCTTGGGCTCAGCCGGGAGACCTGGCTTCCTTCCTGGCTCTGCCATGACCTGCTGTTCAGCGTTGCTGGAAGGGTCCCTCCCTGTTTCTGAACCCTGGGCCGCCCCCCCGCCTTGTGAGCTGAGTGCCTTGGTCCTTCCTGCTTTGTTTCTTTCTGTGAGAGGAGCTATTTCTTTTCCAGGCATTCCATTGGGAAAGAGGCCAGGTGGCATTTTCTTCCTCCCCTGGCACGGCACCCGGGTGTCTGCCTTGCCGGGCAATGAGTGTCTTGGGAGCCTGGCCTTGTGTGGAGGTGTCCCCTTAGGGGGCTGTACCTTAATGTAGAAGGGGGCCGAGCCTGCAGCCGCCTGCCAGCCAGGCCAACCCTGTGGTTAAAGATGCTCTGTTCTGGGGACAGGGTCCCCTGAAGAGGGGGCAGCGAGGAGCTAGAGATGAGGTGTCTCCAGGACTAAGGGAGATTCTGCCCAGCCCATGCCCTTGGGCAGGCCGCTTCCCCTCCCAGAGTGCATTTCTTCATCAGCCCCTGGCCAATAAACCCCATTCTGCCTCCCACACAGCCACTGCCAGTAGACGTGCTTCATAAGCAGCAGAGAGAGGGACCAGCCACAGCAGCCCTCCTTTCTTGGGACCTGCTACCACTTGCAGATGCATGATGTCCTCACCTTCCTGTCCTAGCTCTGCGGATAAAGATAATAGTCTCTAGGGCAAGGGTTCTTTCAAATCCAAGCTACCAGAAGATGCTGGGGAAGTGGGAATGGCAGTAAATTGAAAAACAAAACACCCAACTCATGTCCGCATAATTTCACAGTGGAAAGGAAAAAAAAATTATAAATAAACCCCACTGGGATCCAAAAAACCCAAAGCAAAAAGAACCAAAAAAGCAAAAAACAAACAAACAAAAACCAAAAACCCAAGCACACACACAGCTGCTACAGTAAAGTAACTGGGGGACAAGTGTGTGCTCCGGAGCTAGCCAGAGCCCTGCCTGCCGCGGCCCCGGGCTGGCCGGGGTTCAGGGGCTGTGCCCGGAGCAGGTGCCCTGGGGCAGCCACAGCCCAGGGTGGGCAGGAGGGCAAGTGAGCAGAGCTGGCTCGCCACCCCCCTCCGCCATCCTGTGGCGGGAGCAGCCGGTGGCCCTGGGGCCCGTCGTCAGAAGCGCTCTGCCTGGCCACAGCCCGCATGTGAAAGAGAAAAGTCGAGTCTCACCAGGTCCGTCCTGAGCCACACTTCAATGTCGTCCATGACAGAGGGCTGCGCAACGGGGATCTATGGAGGCGGCAAGCAGCGGGTCAGGCAGCCCCATAGCCAGGCGAGGGGAGACAGAACACCGAACAAAGGAAATCGTCAAAAGCAACCCCCAAACGAAACCAAAACGTACACAGAGCAAAAAAACGCGTTGGCACAGCAGGTGCGGGCAACACAAGGCAGCCACATATGAAATGGCAGGTGAGGGAAGCGATGAGGTGGCCAGTTCTAAGAAGCAGGGCTGACCGGCAGGTGCCGGGGGTTGGGGATGGGAGGGCAGCGGTACGCGTTCTTGAAATGGATAACTTTTTGACTACTCTCAGCCCAGGGCTGCAAAGTCCCTTCTCATCTCAGGAATGTGCTGGTCCTTCAGGCTGGTTTTAAACTTGAACTTGAGCTCATCGGGTTAGAACCCTTTTAAGAGTCCTGCCTACCCGCTGTCGGGCCTCGCCTCTGGAGGTGACCAGAGGAGATACCAGGGGCCCCTCCTCCAAAGCCACTGGGGACGCCAGGTGGCAGTCCGCCCAGAGCGGGGGTGCAGGTGGTCAGGCGGGCACTGAAAGTGTTTCAGACCGTGTCCTGGTGTATCTCTCTGAGTGGGAGGAGGGGAGAGCCGGGGCCTGGGTAGGGCCTGGCTTACAGCAGGCAGGCCCATCTCACTGCCAACAGAAACGGGCATAAGCTAGAGCTTTGATGACCAAAGCGACGGCAGGGCTTTAGTGGGCTTTGTGTCTCTTCAGGGAAGAATCACGAAGCGGGCCTGGAATGCGGTGGCTCCTTTAGTTTCACCCCGTCTTCCCAGCTCTCAATGGCTGGCTGGGTTTCGGGGGCCAAAGAAAAAGAGTTCAGGGAAAGAACAGAGTACTGGGGAGCAGTGGCCAGGGGGGTGAGTGGGTCCTGAGCCAACAAAGACAAGCCTCATGGGCTCCTGAGCCGTCTCCATGCCTGGTTCACCCGTGTCCAGGCCTGGGGCGGGGGCTGTGTGGGGGAGTGATTCTGAAACCTGCATTTGGCTAGAATGCAAGAGTGGCTAACAAGTTCACTATTTCCAGAAAGTTCGCCAGCACTGTGTCTATAGCTGGTTTCCCCCCAGCGTCACAATCTAGGGTAAGAATACAGTTAAAATAAGCAATCAGAGGACTGCCTTAGTGTTTGCCAAATCTAAAAAATAACATGACCTTAACAAAGGAAAAGAACAAAGATTTCCCATCGCCAGCCCTGCCCTGATGGGGACAAGCCGCTCCTGGAGGCGGAAACCTGCTGCTGATGGGGTTTGGGGTGTGAGGAAGAGCAAGGACTTCTAAGCCTGCCGGAGCACACTGTGCAGGGGTCTGCGATCCTGGAGGGGCTCTGTGCGCACACACAGCTGGTGAGGCTGGCTGTCCCCTTGCTCCAGGCACCTGGAGTAGCTTCATGTATACTGGGCCTAACTAGAGACCCAGTGTGGGCAGCCCACAGGCATCTTCGTTAAGGTGCAGGCCCAACCACTCAGATCAGATTAGGAAGATTCTATCTACGTTGCCATTATTATTTCTTTGACTTCCTGGGAACTTAACGTTGCAATGGAAAAAATGTCAAGGAGTTCAAATCACCCTGAAAAGGCTCCTAGGGACAAGGAACATGTGATTCTCCCTCCAGAGGGCACAGATGCCTGGAGTGGATGTGCTAACAGCACCCAAGGCAGCACCCACCTCCCCCCATCAAAAAGAAAGCAGTAAGGCACGCAGGGCGCGACCTGCTAATTTCACGCTCGCTGGCAGGACTTCTGTCTTGACATGTTCCTGGGACAGGAGATGCCAATTTTCATTATCTTGATGCTTCTCTAACTCAGAATATCTGGCATCTGGGACGATGCGTGCCACGCCAAGTTAGCGTGGAAAGTTGGAAAGTTAGCGGCATCTCCAAACAGAAACAAACGCCCAACCAGGGTGGGTTGGGAGCGTGCGCTGGGCTTTTTTATACCTACCCAACATTAACCTATCAAGGAGAAATGGAGGTTCGAGGGGCAGAGCTTTCCAATGTGTGGCAGGAGCTTGAAAAAATGCCATGAAGGGGTCACAGGCCTTCAACCTTCAGATCTGGCTTATAATATTTTTGTTCCTGTTCCAAAGTCATCCCCTCGAGGCTAGGTATCATGCTCCAGTTTTCTTCTTTGAGGATTAATCTCGAAAGCCAGCACACTCAGAAAATAAACATTGACATTTGAGAAATTCCTCACCCCCTCAAAAAAAAAATTTTTTTTTTCCCAAAAGCTGGATCATGGGAACACTTTTCTTCCTCCTCTTAGACATCTCCAAATAAATAGCGTGCTTATGGAAGCGCATCCTCCAGGCGAAGCCCCGGGAGCTAGGGCACTGGGTGATAGGTCCCTCTGGCTGGGCTTGTCAGATCACTTTCCGAGCAAATCACTTTTCTCTGGACTTGCTTCTTCACTCAAGAGCCCTGGAACCTCTCCTATCCTAAGAAAGCTCAGGGCTTCGGGTGAAGAGGCAGAGGAGGGATGGGGATGGAACTTGGACAAGTCTTGGCCTCAGTTTCCTTATCTGTGAAATAGGGTGATGGCTAGGTCATATTTAGTTTTCACCACTCAGGACTCTGAACCCCTTAACTTCCAGGTCAGGGTTCTGTTTTCTAATTCCGAAACCCAGGGATATTGGACACGGCTGGCCTTGACTCCTTCCAGTACAAAAGGCACTTGGCCTCCGGGCAGGAATCTCCCTGCAGCTAACAGTAAAGCTTATATAACACAGGGCAAGGGTTGACTTGCTTGTGGTTGGACACAATACCTTAGCTATATAAACCTCCCGCCCTGATAAGTCAATGCCTTGAGTATTCTGCCAGGGTAAAGTTCCTTCTAATAATGTGGGTGCTACCAGACACAGACTAAACACGCACACTGCTCCCCAAACAGGAACTGCGGAAACAGGGAGGGGGGGAGAGGGAACGCCCCCGGCCATGCCGATGGAAGGGAAGGGAGAGGCCTTAGCCAGGGAAGAGAGCAATGGACTCTGTCACTGCCCCATGGCTTTGGGCACGTCACCAGGCCCCTGGGAGGCCTCAGTGTTCTCATCCATCAAATGAGGACGGACCCAGCTGATCCCTAAGAGACCGTGGCCTCTGCCACGCCACGGTTTTAGCATCTTCTTGGGCAATGATCCAAAGCTGAAGACTAGTCCAAGGGTCTGAAGGGGAGGGTGTTGGGCGAGGGGAACAGAAAGAAAAAGATGTGAAGACAAAAAAAGAGGAAGCTGGCACGGGACCACCCTCCCCGTACAGACCAGCGCCCACAGGGCTGGCTCGGCTGAGGCAATGGGGGAGACGTGCCCGGCCCATCTTCAGAGTCTGAAGAGAAACTGGCATGTTGAGTACCAGAAGTGGCAGATTTGGACATGAACGCTGGGGGAGCTGTCCGCTGTCCCTCTATGGGCCCCCCCCACCCCGGCCACAGCCAGTGATCTTTGTGGCTTTGGGCTTGCTGTGTCTGGGGGGGGGGGTCCTCCAGGCCTGAGTAGGGCACCCTACTGCTCCCAGGCCCAAACTGGGCTTCGGCAGCAGGGCACTCCTACTGACCTACTGCTGCTCTGGTTGGGGCTTACATTCGGTCCTCTGGCTGCACTCTGCATATGGAGAGGCTAGAGGGGGGGGGGGGGGGAACGCAGAGCACTGGCAGTCTCCGGGCAGGCTGGCTCACGATGCCTCTCAGAGTTCTCTTCGATGGGTAACGAATCTGGGATTGTTAATCTAGGCATCCAGAGTCCCAGGAGACCAAGCCCCAATTCCACAAAGGAAACCCACGAGTCTGATTTTATGATGCAACAGGAACCGTTTCTGAAAAGCTCAGGTGTGTTCTTTCCAGAGAATTGTGAAATCCTCCCTACAACGCATCCCACTGCCACCCAAACATGAGGGAGAGTCTGGAAGCTCTTCAGTCTCACTCAATAGTACAAAAAGTTTCCAAGTAAAGAATTTGTACTCGGGGGTTTTAGAAAGACTCAGGGTTTCTACACTACGGGAAATAAGGCAAAGCAATTAATATACGTTGTTTAAAAGAACAAAAAAACCACTGCAGTAAGGCAGGTGAGATACTGGGTTAGCTGTTAGTTGGGCTTGTTTCTGGGAAGTTGGAGACTGGAGCTCTAGTGGGGGACAGGGCGGAGGAGGGAGGCTCTGTGTGGGCAGAGGCAGGTACCACCACCAGCTGCCAAGGCCACATTCAGGGTAGTTTGTACGGACAGTATCCTTTTTTGCAGGATTAGTAGGCACAAGGACACATGGCTGGATCCTCCCAATTTGGAACTGGCGTGGACGTGGTCTCCAGGAGTCCTGCTCGAAGGCCACCCACACATGGGGACCCGAACCCCAGCCTGTCCCTGAAGAAGTAAATGAGGGGCCCAGGCAGCCTATGTCTCTAAGAATGGCTGTGGGGTCTAGTACAGACACAGAGCTGTGCAAAGGTCCCTGGCTCCAAGCCGGGGTGGCAGGCAGATCTCCCCACCCCCTCGGTTCTGACAGCTCCATGTGGCCCGTGGCCTTGCATGCTGGCCACACCTTGCTCAGGCAGGTGACCCCCACTGTGCTGCCTACCATCTTGGACACGCTGGCCACAGGCTAGCATGGTTTCCAGGGCTCAGTTATGCGTCCCCCCCGGTGCGTGTGCCTAGTGTCTGCCAGGCTCTACCCAGAGGCTGACGCTTCACTGTTTTTTATCATATCTCCCTCTGTGTATCCTCTCCTGCTCCAGTCCTACCACACACGCACGCACAGACCTTTGGTCTCTATGTTAGAGGTGCTCAGTGAGGGCTGTGGCTTCAATTAGGAATGAAATCATCACTCCAAGGCAAACAGCCTGGAACGAGATCACCCTCTCTCTCTGTACCAGACTCAGGGCCACCTGATCAGATGAGGCAGGAGAGGCCTACTCAGGACTCGGTGGCAGAAAAGCTCTACTTCATGTAGAGAACTGTGTTTATGATATTAGAACTCCCCTGGCTTAAAAACTAATGAGGTACTACATGTTAGCTATTGAATTTAAATTAAAAAAAAAAGAAAAAAACCTCCCCTGGTTTTGTCTTCTTTTCACTCTGTTCCCATTGTGTTTGTGTGTTTCTTGAAGATGTCTCAAATTCTTCTAGGGGACCCAGTGGACACAAATAAGTCCATCATAAAAACCCATCAGCCTAGGACTGCCAAATTCATAGGCTGGAGGGGGCTTCTCCAACCCATCAGAGGATGCTTTTGAGTCTGTTCTCTTAGAAATGTCCCTTCTGAAGCAAAAGCCACAGGAACTTGTGCTCTATCCTGGAAAAGTGAATACTGCCGGGAGCTCCAGAGACAGTAAAAGGAAGGAAGGAGCCCTCCCCTCACTCCCACCAATGTCCCAGACCCTTAAGACCCAGGGGCACGGACCTCAGCAGAAAACCAGAGAAGGTATTTCTGGGGCTGGAAGTCTGTGGCTTCAGGAGATTGCATAAATGCAAGAGGGGAAAATTTGGCACCCAGTCAGAAGGAGAGAACGGCCTTGTACTGTCTGACTCACGAGGGCTCAGCAGGTGACACAGGAAAGCGCTGGGGTGGACAGGGGCTTGGCTCAGCTGGTGACTTCTCACCATTCCTTGGGTTATGAGCCAGCTGTCTATGGGCTCCAGGTCAGAGTCCCCACCTTTACCTCTCTTCTGGGCCGAGGACAGAAAAGTCCCAGAAAGAAAAGTCACAGCAAGACCCAGATAAAGAAAGCAACAGTATATATCATGGGAACGGAAAAGCCACTGTTTAGAGTTGATCTGTTGTCATGGAAGGAGATGTGACCCGTTGCCCCCCACCCCCTCCAGCACGTTCCCCCTTACCTGCCTGAAAAAACAGAAGAGAAGTTTAGTAACCGAGAATCCCGACAGGGTACCACATACTCCTGCCAATTATCCCTGTACACTTGGAAAATCTCCGGGAGGTCACGGAAGGTTGCCCATGGCTGCTTCTCCTCATTAGGGCTCTCAGGTGTTGGCAGAGGTCAATTTTTTTCAAAGAACCAGCTCTTACAAAGTCATTTCCACTTTTTTTCTAACTTATTTCTGCTTTTTTCCTCCTTCTCAGTTATCTGTGTGTTCTTTTTCCAAACTCTTAACTCGAACGCTGATTTTGGGTAGATTGCCCTTTTTTAAATAACAGCATGTAAAGTTAAGACTTCGGATCTGGTTGCACCGTGGAGGTGTGGCTATACAATTTTCTCCCCTTGCCTGTGTTCTCCACGTCTCCTGTGGCCGGGTTTTCATTTCCAGGTCAGCACAGTTTAGGATATGGAACAAAAGAAGCTGAAATCCTGGCCTGAGGATGCATGTGGGTCAGTGTGTGTGGGCACGCATATACCAAGATGCAGACAGAGACAGACAGACACACACACACACGCCCCACAAACCCTGCTTCCCCCATCGAGCAGTACACATGAAAGCAATCTGCCTACCATCAGGTGGAAAACATGCTGGAGTCATCAAGATCTTTGAAAACAGGGAGATGCGCCAAGCCACACACCCCAAAGGGCAAAGGGCGGGAAGCTGGCCACCTCTCCTGCGCTCCGACCCAGGCCTGGACACTGCTAAGGGCAGAGATGTGGTAGGACACACCCTGGCGTGGATGGCGGCCGGTCTGGGAGGCACAGGGGGAAGCAGACCAGGTGGGCCTGGCTGAGGGACTGAGCTGCAGGCCAGGTCAGGTGGGCCAGGAGGAGGGGATGTGCTGGGGGGGCCCTCAGCCCGGCTTCCTGACGCCCTCTCTGAGTTGGGTAGGAGACATTCCGAGTAACGGGAGAAACAGAGCCATGATTTTGGGAGTACCAGTCCCGGGGAGGGGTGGAAAGGCAGGGTGCTGAGACCCAAGGCAGTTGGGCTGGCTCTTCTGTGCCCCCTAGTGGCCAGTGCAGAGGGCCGCACAGGCCTCCTACCAAGTTGGCTGAGCCACGACAGAGTAAGTGCCTTCCCCAAGGCAAGCCTTCTCACAGAAACTGCTGCTGGCCTGGGCCCATTTGGACACGGGCAGCAGGAGGCCCGAACTTGTGTTCTGGAAGCAAACCTCCCTGTCCAGGTGGCAGATGAGCACTGCTCCTTTCTACCCCAGCTGGGGGACCCTAAAAGGAGGTCCCACTGTTCAGGGCCATTATCCCCATAACCCCCCCCCCCCCCCCCCCCCCCCCCCCCAGTCCCTGCAAACAGACACTCATTCACACACTGCCACATACATTCCTTAGGTGAAAAGGGGGACGATCCCATGAGAAGCATTAAGACACAAATCCTTTCCCCGGCAATGACCTGAAACCTCACAGAATCCACAGCTGCAATCTGGGGCTCTAACAAGCACCACCCTCCACTTCAAAGCACCTCTGCCTTTAGCTCTGCTCCTTCCAGAACACCCTCCTGGCCTCCACCCGCTGTTCCTCCCACCCCTCCAGCCCCAGACCCCCAGACAAATCCTGGCCCTCCGCTGCCTGCTAGTGGGTTGGTACTGCCTGGCAAGGCCGACTGCAGGTGATCAGCCCAGATGTGGCTCAGATGAGCTTTTCCCTTCCTTGTGCAGATCAGTGTTTTGTCAGAGTCCTGCCCACCCCAAGGCAGTGGACCATCTGAGGAGAGCCCCTATCTGGCTGTAGGAGACCTGTGCCCTGAGAGCTCGGGGCCACCAAGGTCGGAAGAGAAGGGGCTCTGGGGCCGGACCTCCCCAGAGCAGGGATCCCCGCTTGCTCTCTGCTCACTGGGTGCCCAGAGCATGCCGCCACCTCTCGGGGCCTGTCGGCTCTTGGGTTCACGGCAGGCTGACTGGACATCACCCGCGGGGTGGCGTGAGGACTCAATGAGGCGATCAAGTGCTCTCATGCCGGTCTCCCCCAGCGGGCCCTGCCCTCCACGCACCCTGGCGTCTGCTGGCCACCCGGCCCGCCTTCCCCTCCAGAGGACCCCAGGCAGAAAAACAGGCTGAAAGACCTACCACTTCAGAGCTCTGTTTCCGGCTGTCTGGTGCAGAAGCCAGTCCTCCGACAGCCTGGGGGTCCTCGTAGGCTACCCTGGAGACAAGCAGCACAGTCAGTCAGCTCCCAGCAGTGGCCCCAGGGAATGGGGTGGTGACCTCTAATCACTTTCTAGCCGTCTCACCTCCCTCACGCATACTTGGAGAAACGTTCCCTGCAGCCCCGGCCTCGAAGGGCTCATGCACTGACTGCAGCTAAAGCCAGGAGGCCAGGGTTCCTGCACAGGCTCGGCCCCTCCTTTCCTCTGGGGTCTGGGACACTGTGCCCCTCAACGTCCCTCTCAAGTAACAATACCAGGGCATCTCCAAAGCCCACTGACAGGAGATCAAAAGCACCCTGAAACTCCAGGCAACATTAATTCTTCTTTTAAAAGCGGCAGCTGCAGTGGCCTTTTGACAAGGAAGGTGGTGACAGCTCATGAAGTGTGAACGGGGCCTTGGGTCGGGTTTCTGGTCAACCTGTTGATGCCTGAGCATGGGAACCCAGAAAGCCAAGTGCCTCAAGATGCCGGGCCCCAGGGACAGGCAGGACAGAGTTCTTCGCCTGCCTTAAGGCTGAACAAGAAGCTCAAAGCCTGTTCCTGTGCCTCCCTGAGATGCAAGGGGTGGTCTATTTTGGGATCAACGTCCCCAATTTCACATGGCTTCTCCTGGCAGGAGCTGCTGTCAGGGAAGCCTCCGCCCACACCCTTGCGCAAGAAAACCATACTGATAAGAGCTACTTCATGCCCTGCCTGGCTGCCCCCCAGCTCCCAGCTCTTCTTTAGCAGCAGCATGGGAAGCACTCTCTTGTGACTCATAGGAGAAATCCAACCACAATCAACCCCAAGGCGGGGCGGTGGGGGTTGGAGGGGGGGAGGTTGGTGTTCATTCAAAATCTGTGTCTACTGCCAAGTCCTCACAGACAGATTTCAACGTTCTTGGCAGCCCTGGACTTGGTAAACAAAAGGCGTCTTTGTGTTGGCCTGTGACCAGGCCGGGATCAATCCTCCCCCAATGTCTTCCGAAAGCCACTGAAATGGTCCCCACATACGTCTTGCGTTGTTCGGCCAAGGAGTTCCCTCTTGTCTGGGCAAACATGTCAAAGCCATCACGCGGATTACACTGCTGGAGTGAACTGAGGGTACCACTGACGCTCTCTGTCCCCAAGTCTGTGGCAACAAAACAAATGAGGGGAGGATGAGAATAAAATGTGGCCCGTGGACTTCAGGAAGGGTCCCAAAGTTCAGAAGCCCGTGGGCAGGTTAGGGTTCTATGGGGGGGGGTTGGGCAGCTCTCCTCGGCACCCCCGGCCCACCACGTACAGGAGGAGTCACACTGGGGCCTCGTTGGGGGACGGAACAGCCACAGACCCCCCACCCCCGAAGCTGCTCAAGGTGGGGAAGAATCAGTATGAACAAGAGGGAGACTGCTGGCAGCGAGATGGGGCTTGGGGCCAGTGCCTCTGCAGATTTCCCACAACTCCTCACTGACTCGGTCATACGTCTAAGGGCCTGGGTCATGTATTTCCTTGATAAACATTTCGCAGGCACCCACCACGTTCAAAGCTAGATCATGAGCAGACCAAACTGAATCTGACGCGGTCCTTGGCCTTAAGGAGCACATGAAGTAGGTGGGAGACAGATACCACCAGTACCGAGGTTGAGATAATTGGAAGAGATTCAAAACTGACCCAAGAATAGGAATTAAAGGCCCAGGCGGACTCTGCTGCGGGGAGAAGGGGAGAGGCAGGTACCAAGGCACAGAGCCTGGGAAGTCCAGGGTGTGTGAAGTGAACAACGCTTGTGGAGATGCTGAGGAACAAAAAGGCTGGAAAAGCATGTGGGAGGCGGCTGGGGTGTGAAAAGCCTCAAAGGCCAGGTAAAGGAGCCGAGGAGAAGAACGCTAGACCTTTTTTTTTTTTTAAGATTTTTAAAACGTATTTGAGAGAGAAAGAGAACACGAGCGGAGGGGAGGGGCAGAGGGAGAGGGAGAAGGAGGCTTTCCGCGGAGCAGGGAGCCCGACACAGGGCTTGGTCCCAGGACCCTGGGATCATGACCTGAGCCGAAGACAGACGCTAACTGACTGAGCCACCTGGGCACCCCTAGACTTTTTTTTTTTTTTAAGATTTATTTATTGACAGAGAGCACGTGCAGAGGTGGGGGGAGGAGCAGAGGGAGAAGAAGAGAGAGAATCTTAAGCAGCCTCCATGCCCAGCACAGAGTCTGACACAGGGCTCAATCTTAGGACTCTGAGACCATGACATGAGCCGAAATCAAAAGCCGGATGCTTACCCGACTGCACCACCCAGGTGCCCCAACACTAGACTTTCATTTAAGAAGGGAGGCAGCAGAATTCAATTTGACTTTTGGATATTAAATCTGGTGGCCTTATGCTGGATGGATTGAAGGCAGAGAAATCTGTTCCAAAAGAGAAACAGTGGCCACAGATTCATGAGATGCTGGGAAGCCAGAGAATCACAGCAATGGACAGGCCACCAAATAAAAGCCCGATTTCAACTGTAATGGAATGAAGGTATAAAGATAAATGTTAAGAGGAAAAAAAAAAGGAAAACGGAAAACGTAGAAAGAATTTTGTGAGAGCCATGCATTATTATTTCAATACTATAATTTTATCTGTTACAAATTGGTGTTACCATCTAGAATCATATACACACTTGCAAACGGAAAAGTGGGAAAGTGGTGAGTTTCTTTTGTTTCAGGCTTCAGACAGTGCAACACTTTAGGCTGATGTTAGTTCAAGGAGAGGAAATCCACCCGTGCCATCACCTCCTGATTCCAAGCCCATGGCAGACATTACCAATCAACCACAGACTCATCTCCCAAGCAGCATCCTTCTTAGACCTGTGTCCCAAGCAGCCAATGAGCTGAAACCTATTGCAGCCAATGAGCTGAAACCTATTTGCCATCCTTGGCCTAGTATATATTGAGAAGACAATCACTTGGACCATAGAGACTATTCCAGATAAAAACACAGCAGCTACCTTTCTTTAAAAGCAAACAACTTCCAGTTCCTTGGAACTCCCCCCAACCCCTTCTTTCCAACACACGCTTAAACTTTTAAGTTTAGGGACAGAAGTCATCAACTAAAGGTGGTACAACTGGCCAGGTCTCAGGAATATGCTTTTCCATGGATGCCTCTAAAGGCTCTCTTTGGGCCTTCCAACCAAGAGAGAGAAAGGGGCCCTCAGCCCAAACTCACAACCAGGAAGTGGCCTGAAAAGAAGGCCCTTGACACAAACCTGTGAGACACTTACCTAAGCCTGCAAGCTGAGAGGAGAGAGAAGATGGAGGTGCCGTGTTCCCCACCATTGGGCTCACCACAGCTGGAGATCCCGGGCCCAGGTCTATTAAGTTGTCCTCGGTCACTTCGTTCAGTACCTGCCAGCAGAGAAGACAGCAGTGAGCCCGAGCGCCCGCCTTGGGCTCCTAGGTAAGAGCCAGCAGGCCCGGTGCAGGGTACCCAAGAAAAAGCATCAACGCTGCACCAATCCAGGAACAAAGCAGTTTTCCTCCCCAGGATTTTGGTGGTCCACGGTGGCCTCAGGCCATTGGCTCCTCCCCTTGCCCCCAAAGGAGGCAGGGCTGAAGCATTCAACCAGGACAGTCGCTGTCCCTGGAACTGTAACTTGGGGCTTGCTTGCCATGCTCCCACCGGGAATGTGTCTGCTAGTTCTTCTGCAGTATCCCATCAGCCAGAGCTTGCTCCTTCATTACCCCCCATTTTTTTTTTTTGAAGAAACCCTACCCCCAACGTGGGACTTGAACTCACGACCCCGAGATCAAGAGTCGCACGCTCTACAGACTGAGCCAGCCAGGTGCCCCTCATTACCCATATGTTTAGGCCCCAGTTAGAAAAACCAGAGGTGGGACCTAACAGAGGTAGGTCTCCCAGCATCCGGAGAGGGGAGAATTCTGAAGGAATACTTACTCCATTACTGGCATTTTGCACCGATCGGCCTGACCTGTATCGTTCAAACCTAATAGGGGAAGGGAAAGCAGAGTGAGGAGGGACAACGTGGTATAGTGATGCTCACTGGTCCTGTGAAGACCTCCTGGGGACCAAGGGCCCTGTGAGGCCAGTGGACACCGAGACTCCAGGAAAAGGAAACCAATCGGGGCCATTTGGGGGACATGGGGGAGTGGGTCCCTCTCTACCCCGCAACTTTACTGTGCCTTCCTCTGGAGGATCAGCCTCCAGGCTCACCCACGAGCACACGGAAGGGGGGGGAGGAAGGTGTTGGTTGGCACATCCCATCATAAGGAGATCATTATAAGCATTCCCAGCTGTGCCCTCATGCTCTGGGCCCAGAGTGCTCCTTTTGCTCCTTGGGGGACAGGGACTGGGCCAACCACTTGACCTTGGGAGTGGCTCAGATACGGATCTCCAAAGCCAGGCAAGAAGTGCAGCCCCCTCCCTATTTCATAGAGCTGTGCTAGGCATGATTAGCCTGTCACTAAAACGCCCTCAGCTCAATGTGCTGGAGGAGAGGGCCTGGGGCACACACAGAGGAGGAAGACAGGCACAGGCCCTTGGCCTGGCCCAAAGGCTCCCCAGTAGCTGCGGATGGGACCTGGCTAGGAGCAACCACAGACAGCCTCTGCTGTCTCATACCCACCAGGTGGGGAATACAAGAGCAATTGTGCGGCACCTGTGTGGGCTGCCCTTGCGTTTAAAAGTTCCAAAATGCCGTGCGCAAAGAGGTAGCTAAGAGACATTCTGCAGCCTGAGGCTGGAGAAACCAGCCTTTACTGAGATCTGCTCAGCTCAGCACCTGGTAAGTAGGGATCCCCAGGAGGGACAATCGGTTAGGCGATGTGTGTCCGCTGTGGTTTCAAGAGAGACTTGTGTGTTTTTATGAACCATGGCCCATAAGGAGAAGGAGAATGTTAACACATATGAAAAGTTTCTACTCCTGGAGTACCTTTCTCACACCATCTCGGAGGGACAATTAGTCTTATCAACAGCACTCAAGCCAGAACGGCACCTCAGGGCTTTGTCTCTGAATTTGTGGTCAGGCCGGGTGTGGCAGACTCAGGAGAAAATGCTCCCATTGGCCCGTCTTCCTATCCCAGGAGGGGCTGAAACGGGTTTAAGGTGAAAAGGCCAAGCCCATTTAAAGTAGAGAAACTGGAACCACAAGGCAAAACCAAGGAGTCTGGAGCTGGGAGTCGAGGAACCCCAGATCTGCTTCTAATCTCCAAAGGACACACGGGGCCCCTGGATGGCCCCACATTCTTACTGCAGAGGTTTCTTTGTTGGATAGACCTGGGACCACCCATCCCTGCTGAGACAAGGCCTGGGGTCGTGATACCCATGGCAAAATCTCCCTCTAAGCCCCCCATCACACTGACCCTAAATGATGCCAGATCATCACGCTGTGAGTCAGCGCAGGGACCAGGGCCCCAAATCTCCGAGGGCGGAGGGCCTCAGACTTGGGAGAAGGTTGGCCTGGTCAAGGCGCTTTCTGGTGCCTTTGCTGGGAGAAGCCTGAGCCACACACGCCCGAGTGATGCTCTGGGAGCCGTGCCTGCCACTACCTCCTATTGACAACTCCTTCCCAGGGGAGGCTTTGGAAAAGGAAAAGGATTTTCAAGCTGGTTACCTCAAATCCAAAAATGATTTGGCTGCAGAAAGAACTCAAATGAACGTGTGTGTGTGGGTGTGTGGGTGTGTGTGTGTGTGGGTGTGTGTGGTGTGTGTGTGTTTCCCTAAACAGCAGCAGCATCCGGCACTTACACCCTGCCTTCTTTGGAATACTCTAGACACCCTGACATTTGCAAAGTGAGGGAAAAATCTCTTTTTCTTCTTTCTTTAAAGATGGCAAAGAGGAAATCTTTTTTCCTTAGTAGAGATTTTTTTCCCCCTTTAATCCTTTTCAAACTCAAAGATCTTCAAAGGAGCAGGTGCAAGCTCCCGGGCCCTAGGGCCCCCGGCCCTCCCCTCATGGGCCCCAGGGGGAGGGATAGTGGGGAAGGCAGGGCAGCCTGAGGCTTGCAAAGGGCAGAGCCTAATTCTGCCCCTCACTTTCCTGCTGCTCGGTTCCCAGGAGAACAAGAAGCATTTTCCCTGTCAGCCGGGAACAAATTAGCATCTCTGATGAGCATTTTCCAACCCTACACTCCCTCTCCCTCTCCGCATTGTTTGGGAGAAAAATCCCTCCGTTGGCAACAGTCTCAGGGAGGGACGACAAGGGACACCCGCCCCACCTCTCGTAGCGGAGGAAGACGTTGTTGAGGTCATCATTGACGTGAAGCAGCTCCTCGGTGACCTCCTCGTTGGACACGCGGGAGATGAGCTCCACGATGCGCTGTTGCATGGCCCGGCAGGTCCTGTTCAGCTCCTAGGGAACACACACGCCTCTGGCTAGCCTGCTGGGGACGATGCGTGTCCCATTCTACCTCCTCGGGCAAAATGTGAGCCAATTCTTAAAAGTCACCAAAGGAGCGCACACTTGTCCGAGAAAGCCGGCCGCGGGTGGGATGCAAAGTGGAGGGCCCCTCTCTCACTGCCGAGGAAGGAAGCTCTTTTTCAATGGACGGACAAGGGTCCATAGCTCTGTACTCTTATACGTACATCGGCACGCGTTTGTACAAAGCATTCTTTACATCTAAGAATATGATCCTTTGCAGCTGGCTTTTTCTCTTCAACAAAATACGCTCGACAACCTCTCCCCATCGCTTTCATATGGCCGGCCCCACCTCTGTGTGTGTGTATCATGAAGCATCTCCCCGTGCTTCCACTGCCTTAAGGCCTCTTTCTGGCCAACCCAAACAACGTGGCAAGGACCATTCGTACACACACAGGCTCGTACACTTGTGCCAGCACTTCCACAGGACAAGCTTCTAGAAGTGGAATTTCTGGGTGAAAGGGTATACAGTCACTTAGAATACGGACTGGCAATTGCAGAAGACCCTCCAAAAAGATGAGACCAGGTCATTTACGCTCCCAGCAACAGCAAGGGTGTATTTTATGACTGTATCAGGTACATTTTGGTGGCATGTGTGATATCTCGCTGAGGTCTGAGAAGCTCAGCAAGCTCTGACATGTCTTCCAGGCTGGCCAAAGAGGACTCCAGTGAACCCCCAGTCACCACTGGAGCCTGCTCTACCCTTGGAAGGACTGTCCCCCTGAAGACAGACCCTTACCACTTTCTGGCCTGGTTTCCACAGGCTTTCCCTGCTCTAGATAGCAGCCTGAACTGTGCTCTCGTTGAAGCCTGCCTGTGAAGCTCCCTCAACCACCTGCCAAACTGACTACAGGAACATTCTATGGAAAAAAGCTCCGAGTCCCAATGGGGGTGAAGCAGAGGGGAGAAACTGTCCCCACCCCCCCTGGACACCAGAGGCAGCCGATGACCCACTGGATGAAGGGGATGAGGGATGCAGCAGAGGTCCTTCCTTCCTTCTCACAGCTCAGCCTCAAAACCACCTCCTTTGGAAATGTTTCTGATGGAGGTAACTGCTCTGGACACTGCCCACATACGTGATCTCTGTTCAGCTCCGTATTCTGTCTCATCATCTGGCCAGCTTGGCTAGAACTAGGTATCCTCTCCCACTAGATCATAAACTCCATGAGGGAGGGTGCCATCATTTCTTCCCCCAGGGATGACCTCGAACCCTACACTGAGCTACACATGGTGAAAAGGCCCAGTAATCATCTGCTGAGTCGAACACAGACGTGGCCAAACACAAAGCAGGGAGTCCCAGGGCTCAGCAGCGCCCTGCAACACTATGCTCAGCACACAGGGGCATTACTGCTGGGCCCCTCATCTGCCTCCTCTCTCTACACCGAAGCTCCTTGAGGGCAGGGCTGGCATCTCTTGGCCCCATTTCTCCAGCACCCATGACCAACACACAGGAGCTACTCCCTAAATGCTTTGGAAAGAATTAATTAACGAAGGCAAGTTGCATTCCTTCCATCCACACCTAGTCCAAGGTCTCTAAATAGTGTTCCCTTACACACTCGTGTGCACACACACACCCCCTTCACTACTGGACGACAGTTGAGTGTCCTGGGCCTGATCCTGCGGGTCAGACCGAAGTAGGGACCTCGACAGACCTGCCAATCACAGAATAAGTAGATCATGACCAGCCGGCCACCAGGTCTGGAAACTGCTTCTGCCGTCACCCCTCCCCTGGCTGCTCAGCCTGTGGGGGGCTCCCTCCCCAACAGCAGGGGCAGCTGAGAAAAGAAGCCCAACCCACATGGGTCATCCCACAATCACCCCACTATACCTGTAGTTGTCAAGACAGAAAGTTTCTCGATTTAGGCAGCTGGGAACAAAATAGTCTGGTGTTCACCAGAAGAAAAAAAAAAGCTTCACTGGAGAGCCTCTGGATTGCTGGGCCCTGGCTGGCTGGTTATGGAAACACTGCCCTTGTCTTCATTCTACCCTGTTGCTGGCCCTCTGTAAAACCAGAATGCTGCTGTCAGTCTCTCTTGGTCTAGGGCCAGCAAGCCCAGTATCTGGACCTTCCAGTTTTTTCTATGAAGACAGTCCCACTCGGTTCTCCTAAGACTCCCATTCTAGGTTTGGGAGAAGGCAGAGTGATCCTGGAACTAAGGGGCTGTCAGCAAATCACCGGGGATTCACAACTGCTCTCTCCCAACCTCTGACCTGGTGCTTCAGGGACCAGCTGCACCCGGGGAGTAGCATTCCCACCAGCAGGTGATGCAGAGGGGCGGAGGTCAGAAGCAAGCTGAGGCTGAAGGAGGAAGGATGGGGACACCTCGACTCTATGGAGCTCTGATCCCTTGGTCCGTGCAGACCACCTGCTCCCCATCACTGTCCTCGCTCAGGATCTACACCAGCTTAGCCTTCTTGTTGGCCCTCTCTCCACTCAGAGAATGGGCAATTCTCCTTCACCTAGAATCGAATCTTCCCTCGCCAGGACTTGTCCCAGACCCCAGTGACCCAGCAGTAAGCATTTTTAAACATACACGCATGCGTTAGAATAACAGGCAAATACTGAAAATTAATCATATCCAGGAAAGAGTGAAATGCCACGAAATGTCCACTCTCCACCACTGTGAACGGCTCCTATCCCCTGGCCGGCCACAAGAGGGGCATTCGGGAAGCGGCCTGGGACTTGGAGCCTGGCGAGAACTCAGTGATGGGTTGCCACAATCCCAGCCATGGGTGCTGGTACACACCCACAGGTCAAATCCAGTCACCACTGGGACAGTCACAGTACACAGGAAAGCCAAGGGCCCAGTGGAAACCCCAATTACAGAAACAAAGTGCGCTCACGAGCGAGGGCTAAGATGAAAACTGAAAAACAAAACAAAAGCCCACACAAATGAACTTCTGAAAAGAGCAATCACATTAGATCACGGGAAGGATTCCAACAGCCAGGAGTGAAGTCAACAACGTAAACAATCATATTTACGATACATCGTTAGACCGCAGGGAGCACCTGCTTAGGGCCCATAAGGGAGCATGGATTCAGATTCACTTTAAAAGACCAGCCCCCATTAACCAAAAGAAAAAAGACATTTGGCCATTCTTGGGCAGCAGATCTTGCCTAGCACTTTGGAAGACAGGCTGGAGACCAGCCAAAGCTCATGGGGACGGAAAAGAAAGACAGAGCCTGGGGACACAGGCAGCAGGGTGGCGGGAAGAGGCACAGTGCCTGGATCCCTTCCTGGACGTGTATGTGCCTCGTATAGAGGAGACCAGCACTCAAGGTGTCCGCAAAAAATCTCTGATGAGCAAAAGGATCTTGAGCCCCAGCTACAGGCCCACTCCCTCCAGCAAAGGCAGACCCCACTCCCACCCCCAGGCAAGCCCAGGACAGGGAAGAGGTCAGTGACTTCCTATCCTAACTGCAGGCCAATTCCAAACGGAAAGAGGTCCTAGGCCACCCTGGCAGAAGCTGGCGGCATCACCTCCCAGAGCCACGGGCCTTCTCCAAACACACTTCAGACTTTCTAGAATAGCAGACGGCCCTCAGGCACTAGCCCTTACTGCTCAGGGGCCCCTGAGAAGGCAGCCCTCTGCCTGCCATGTTCCTCCCTCCTTTTCTATCAAACAAATTCCTACTCATCCTTCAAGGCCCCAGAATGTTTCCCCACCCCAACGCTTAGTCACAAAATTTTCAAATGTAGAGAAAAGATTTTAAAGTGTTAGAGTAGACCCCATATACCCAACCCCTAGATTCTACCTGCCATTAACATTTTACAATTCCAGCTTACCATTTGTCTACCCAGTTACCCATCTCCCTATCCACCCAGAATGTTTCCTGGGGATTCCCCCAACCCCTACCTCCCTCAAGACTGGACATACCTCTGCTCGGCGCTGCTGCCCCATGTGGTGACAGGTCCTCCAGCAGTGCCTCTGGCTTGTGTGTATCTCCAATAAATGAGCAAGAGCCCTTACCCCCACCCCAATCAGTGGAAGCCTGGGAAGAAAGAGCAGGCCTCAAGGATGGTCCACCAGAGTCAAAGCAGAACCAAACCAGATCGTTCAGAAGACTGCAGGGAGTGTCTCAGAAACATGGCTCCAAACGTCCAAAGCACCCGAACCACTAGACAGAAAAGGGCAGGGCTGGATTCAGTCTCCCCCAGTGGAGCCCAGGGCCTCCTGGGTGCTGGGAACCAAGTGGCAGGTAGCAAGCAGCCATGTCCAGGTCCGCTCTCCAGGCCTCTAGCACCCTCTGGGCCTGTTTCTCCCCGGGTAGGAAAGAGGGGTCAGAGAAGTGGTAAAGCTCTGCAGAGGGCCACTGAGGGGCCTCCATGGCATGGGGTTTGGGACATCCCACCCCATGGCTCTGTTTTTATCTCTTTGAAACATTACAGGTCTCTGTGGAATTTTATTTGTGGAGAAAAGGGTCCCCCTATTTTACAGAAATGTTTGGAAAGTGCTAGATGACTCCTGAGACCTCTGCTAGCTCTAACACTGTAACTTCGGCTTGCAGGAAGAATGAGACCCAAGGGCCCACAGTGGGGTGGTCTCCCGGACTGTAAGGCCCAGAACATCCGCTTTGCCCTTTGTACTCGCCGCCTCGCTCCCCACAGCCTCTAGCTGGGGCGCTGGGAGAGACAGCCCCCGACCCCATGGACGGAGCCTCGAATGCTCTGATCCCAGAGGGGCACCCAGGGGCCTTTCAAAGAGCTTTGCCTAAACTGGCCCAAAGAATCCAGCCTGGAACTTCCAAATCAAGGATGTCCTGGGGTCTCTGCAGAAAGTTTTGCTATCTCCTTCCTTCAAGCTTTTAAGTTACCATTTTCTTCATCTTCTCCTTTTTGTAAGATTTTATTTTAAATAATCTCTACACCCAACATGGGGCTTAAACTTACAACCCCAAGATCAAGAGTCACACACTCCATTGAATGAGCCACCTGCCCCTATGTCATCATCTGAAAAAAAAAAATTTAAACAGAAAAAAGACAAAGGGATCGAAGGGGAGAGGAGAAGCAGCGTGTTGAGATTTCTGCCACCAAACACCAGCGGGCTGCCTGCAAGACCTCCGTGGGGTCACCAGCAGCCAGACCCATGGCAGGTGCAGTTGGGAGACCTTCCACTGCCTACGTCCCCCTCTAAAGCAGCCCCACGGGGTGACTTTCTTCTGATCCTAAGTCACAAGAGCATGCAGCTTTCCCCGGTCACCCTTCCCACCATGCAACAGCCAGGACAGGCATGTCCTACATGCGGAAGATTTTGGCTTCGGCCTCCTCCTATGTCCAATTCTCAACAGAGGGGGAGAACAGCTGGTCAGTGTTCTTTGTGCAAAGGCTCTCCATCTATCAGAACATATTAAAATAGCCTCTTTCTGTCTAATTAATCCCAATGCCTTTATCTTTTCTTCAAGGGACATTCTCATCCCCACCTCTCAAAACAGTCTTTTAATCATCTTTATGGGTTTCCTCTGAACCTTCTCCAAGTTCTAAGGAACACAGAGTAAGGTCCTGAAGATCCACTTTCTATAGCAAGCAAAGGGGGGGGGGGACGGGGAGAAGAAGAAGAAACTCTTTGTTGAAGAGAAGGGGGAATAATGAAGCTAAACGTGGAGAATAAACTAGATCTCTAGAGAAAATGGTCCTGGACATCCCGGTTTTTGTTGAAACGAGATGCAAGCAGCAAGAGGGGATATACCATCTGCTACTTGAAGAAACAATGTGAAAGAGAGCTTCTTTTACTACCTGATGGATGGCCATGCAGGAATGCCCAATTTGGGCATCACTGGATTAATTAAAAGTTATTATTATTTGAAGACAAAGCTCAAGAGGCTAATTTGGGAGAGACGGAGAGTACCGGATGACAGCCTCAGGATCTTTAAAGATTTCCGAAACCAGACTCCCAGGCTGCAGCTAAGGACATGAACTTCAGCAGACAGCGATGCAGTCTCAAATTTCAGGCCTGAACCCAAGTGCCTACACACAGGGTAGGGAAGATACAGCTTACTAGCTCCATGAGAGAGATGGAAGGTTTTAGGTTGATGGAAGCTCTCATTTTTATAGGCTCCTGCTAAGAACTGCCAGCTCATCTACAAGGTGGGCTGCCAACAGGCACATCTGTACCGCACAGACCAGGCCGTGGCAGGGCTCATGGCAATCTTCAAATATTTAAGCGTTGTGAAAGAGGACTTTGTTTTGTTCTGTGGTTAAAGCAGACAGACCAGGGTAGCAGTTATTAAGGAGACAGACCTTAGCCTGCCGTATAGAAGGATGTACCAACAATAATCACAGGAGCTCTGACTTGTGATGAGTTGCCTGTGCCTGGCACTGTGCCTGCCACCTCAAATGGACAACTTTTTTAAAGATTTTATTTATTTGGGGGGGGAGAGCAAGAGCAGGGGGAGGGGAAGAGGGAGAGGGAGAGAGGGAATTCCAAGCAGACTCCGAGCTGAGCGTGGAGGCCCAACGCGGGGCTCGATCTCATAAACCTGTGTCGAAATCAAGAGCTGGATGCTAGGGACACCTGTGTAGCTCAGTTGGTTAGGCAGCTGCCTTTTGGCTCAGGTCATGATCTCAGCGTCCTGGGATCGAGCCCCATGTCAGGCTCCCTGCTCAGCAGGGAGTCTGCTTCCCTCCTCTCCTCCCTCTGTGTTCTCTTGCTCTCGGTCTCTCAAGTAAATAAATAAAATCTTAAAAAAAAAAAAGAGAGAGAGAGATGGACACTTAACTGACTGGACCATGCAGGCACCCCTCAAATGGACGATTTCTACCCTTCCAAGATGAGCGTGATCACTCCAGGCTCTACCCAGTATCAGCCAGCCTGTCAGTGGTTGGGACATGAACCCAGTGGTTCCTTCTGCCCTCCTGTGGTGCTTCCCAAAGTCTGACCAGGACATGCATTTGGAAACACAAGTGTTTCCTTCCGTAGGCTCCCACAAACAGCCTGTCTCATCAAGAAAATGCTAAGAAACATGAGGTGGGCACTAATCTGAGCACATGGGTAGAGCTGGACTAGTTGCCCAGAAGGTCTGTCCCAGCTCAGGGAGTGGAGGGTTCCACCCCCGCACAGCGTTCCCTCTGGGCACCCTGCCTCAGTTTTCCTCAGGGTCTCCAGCTAAGCCGCCGACACAGCATAAGGAGTGGCCTCAGTCTCCCTTCAGGGAGACAGGAAGCAATTGGGGACATTACCGCCCATGACTGCGGTCCGCCACACCGGTGCATCCCGGGGCTGACACCTCCTATTTCCTCTCTTTGCATTTCCTCCGCCTCCTACCCAGCAATTTACACTCGAGTCAGGAGCAGCGTCTGTTGGCGTGAACATTTGGGTTGGTGACAAATGGGTTTATTTCCACGACCCCGGCCAGCACTGTGAGCTCCGGAAAGCTTCTACCCTGAGCAATCTGGCTGCCCTCCAGCTCAACTGAGGGTCCTCAGGGCACATTCTGATCCCATCACTTTCCAAGTAGCTGGTGTCATTTTCCCATGTGGAAGTCTCACTGTTTGGGGTGGCCCCAGCCCTTGGGAGGCCCTGCCCAGCCGGCCTCCAACTGCCCAGGGAAGAAGAGGAGGGGAGATGTCAGGGATGACTGAGGAGCGAGGCCAGGAGCCAGGAGAGCGTGGCTGTTCACACAGAGCTGCCTGACTCCTGAATCTCCCGTGCTGAAAGGCCAGCCTCCCACTGGCACCCAGAACCATTCTTTCTGTATGATTTATAAGATAGCAAGGAGGGCTGGTAGGCTTGGAGTTGGAACAAAACAGAGGGAAGGAAAACGTCATGGGAAGCAACCTATTTTTGAAAACTGTGAGCTGACGCCAGGAGATTAGGTTCTGTTTGTCTTGGCTGATGGGCTTGTTTAAACACACACACACACACACACACACACGCATGCACGCACACACATACGCATGCACACACACACACGCAAGCGCACACACGCACACACACAGAGTATGCTTGCTGTCTGGGTCTGCTCTGGCTGTCTGGAAGCATGTTGGCTTTGTTCGGCCCACCCCCTGCTGCCAGGAGCTCAGTTCTGTCCACTGCAAACCCCCTGTCAGCAGGAATTCTGATGCTGACACAGCACAAAGCTGCCTCAAGAGGCCCTCGCAGTTTCTGGACGGTTTCTGGACTGATCTCAGATTCCTCTGTAGCAGCTAATGCCTGGAAGAACTCCCCCTACAGGCTGGGAATGGAGGTCAATGGTGCATTAACGGGACACTGGGTCCCCTAGCATGTGGCACGTGAACAGCTGGCCCCTGCTGAACGAAAGCAAACCTAGCAGGCTGCAGGTATCAGAAGCGAGGTCTGGGAGAGGCCACTCGGGGCTCCTCGTTAGGGCTGGCTGAGGGTACTCGGCTCGGCTTTAAAGAGCAACCTGATGTCACGGCTTCATGGAGATGACCTGTTTCTGGTCGGCCTCCCTGCACCAGGCCGGGCGCTCCTCCAGAGCAGAGACCACACTCCACGCACCTCTGCTTTGCTCTGCGTCGGCCCAGAGCAGGTGTCCACCCACCCTCACCTGCTTGGGAGCTGACGGCTTCATGGGAAGAAGAGGCCCAGGAGCAGGCAGGGTCACTTGGGCTCGGGGCACTGCGGACTGGCGGGGCCACCCGAGCCGGGCCTTCAGAGGCTGCGAGTGTGTGCCAACAGCGGGGTGGGAGGGATGACACTCGGGGGGGCGCAAGACAGACAAGAAGATCTGGCACTTGCAGCTTAGAGCATCCTTTCTCCCCAACTCCAGAAGGTCACTGCTTCTGAGGGCAGCACAGATGCCACTTGGTACAAATGCCAGAGTCGTCTGAGATGGGTGTGGCAGAGAGCCAGCTGCTGGCTCTGGCTGGCCAGGATCCCTGATGCTAGTCTGAGGGCGGCCCTGGGCGCCAGCCCTGCTCCCGGACCCCTTTCTGCCGTGCCCCCCGATCTGAGGGCAGCCAGGAGGGCGGGGAGGCCAGTTAGCAACAGATGCTCACAAACCATCAGGTGGCCAACCCCAGCCTGGAATCCTCAGTGTTCAGGAAAAGAAAGGAAGCTTCTACCTCATCTCAATCTCAGGACTGGCTCAGGGGGCAAAGTGTGGCTAGAAGGGCTCCTGCGTGCGGGGAAGGCTGAAGAGGGCCTGTCACAAGTGTTCATGACATAATGTTGAGGGAGCAAAGCGACATACAACATTGTACACACAATAGGATCTCAATTACATCTGAAATGAAAACAAACACGGAAAAAAAATCAGAAAGAAAAAGCATCAGAACATCGACAGTGGTTATTTGTGGGTGCTGGAATCAAAGAAAATGAGTATTTTCTTCTTTATACTTCCTTTTTACTTTTGATGGGCATGTGTTCTGTAATCGGCATTTTATAATCAGTGATAAAAAAAAGCCACGAAGGAAAATAAAAGAGAGAGCCTGGTACTGGCTTCTGACCGGTCCCAGGAAGCATGAGGCTGAGGGAAACCCTGCAGGGACTCAGTCCCTTCCCACAACAGTCCCCCTGGGCCCCGCTCCTGCCTCACTGCTGGGTGCCCAGGTCCAGAGCTTCCACAAGATGAGGCCCTCCCTGCCCTCACCTGCAGCAATTCCAGATCGGACGAATCCTCCTGCCCGGGGACCATTTCTGTTAGCATCTCCGACATGACTTTTGTGTTGCCTCGAACAACGTCCAGTTCACTCCGAAGCCTGGCAATCTGTTGGGCCAGAGGGGTGGGAGTAGGGAGGAAAGCAGGAGGCAGAGGTCAGTCAAGCTGCACCGCTCTGGTGACAGTCCCCTTCACCATGACATCTAGGTCACACCTCTGAATGTGCTTGGCATTCAAAGGCTTCTTATCTCACTCTGGTCTGTATGTGAGGGTGAGGGAGAGGCCTGAATGGGGCAGCGAGGCCACCCCACAAGGGCCCTGATTACCGAGAGTTTGTCATGGGTGACTCTGGCGGAAAGAGCACTGCCGTCTGGCGCGGACGGAGCTGGTGTGCAGCTCAGCCCTCCCACCGCAGAAGCCTGAGTGAGAAGTTCATCTCGCAGGCCTCCGTCCCTACTCTTTCAAGTGAAAGCAGTGGAGCGTGTGATGGATCCCCAAGGGCCCTCATCGTTAGAGATGCTGGCCCCAGGGGTTTGCAGTCGAAGCACTTCGGTCCTCCAAGGGGCTGGCCAGTGTTAGCTGTACTTTTCTGGTGTGGCAAGAATGAGGGAGAGGGACCAAGAGAAGACTCGGGGGGAGACCCCCTCCCACCCCAGCTCCCTACCTGCCCATCCAACAGAGCTCCCCAAAGCCTGGGCCATCTTTCCTGCAGTAGGGACACCATAAGGGACAGACCTGAACCTGACTGAGCCTCAGTCTCCTCACCTATGGAGAGGGGAAAACGCTGCCCACGCCTCGGGGCTGCTAGGAACGACTGAAGTGAAGACCCTGTGCAGGTCTGGTACCCATGCGCCCAGTACCGATCCGATCCCTTTCCTACTACAATACCTGTTAACGCTGGATTTTGCTATGGCTCTCAACTGCACTTGGACCTAGCTCAAATGACAACTTCTGTCCTCCTTGAAGCCTTTAGTGACTCTCCCCTGCCCCTCTCCCTGAGGCAGAACCAGCCAGCCCCCCTCCTACAGCAGGCCCAACTCTGCCCCCCCCAACTCCATTGCTGATCTCCTGGGGGCAGGGACTGTGCTCAGTGGAGGTCGGTACTCTCAGCACAGGAAAAGGGACGGGGGCCTCAATAAATGTGTACTGGATGGACAGATGGACAATGGTCAATGAGGGTACTGGCCTAGGTCCCAAGAGCCTCTTCTCCCCTCTGGTTCTGCCGGGTGGGTGAACTCCTCCGGAGTCTTAGCCAAAACAGGTTTCTGGCCCTGGAAGCTCAGGAGTGCAACAGACACCACATGGGCTCAGAAGCCCTTGGGGTCCCTCTAGGCCAGGCTGGGTTCCTGCCGGCTCTGCTTCCATTTTCCCCCAGGGGCAGGACCCATGCCTTCTCGCCCACTCTAGACCCTCCTCCAGATTGTTCTGGCTGCAATGGGAAGGCTCTTCCCAAGCTCCCACAGAACTGACGAGGAGTCAGTGGAAGGTCTCAGTGGGACCATCCAACTCCAAACATGTCAGACTCCCCTTGGAGCCGAAAGGGGCCCGGTTCTGCCCCTGGAAGCAGAGCCCACAGCCGCCGGAGACTTTCTGCCCCGGGGGCTTGAGTGAGGACCAACCACGAGGCCTCTCCACCTGCCTGTCAAATCTACGACGGCGCCATGGGGTCGGAGGGATGGACTACCGCCCTGTTCTACTGCCCCGGCTGGGTTAAATGACCTGACTGAAGCCACACAGTGAGTGGCAGAGTGGGGACTCCAGGCCAGAACCGTCTGACCTCCGGCTCTCCTCCTCCGGCCCGCTGCCTCAGGGCCAGCAGAGAACAGAAACGTGAGCGGCCCTGGCACGATGTTTTGGTTAACCACACCTCATCGCTTGGCCCCTCTGTTTAAATGAGTTTCCATAATAATGACGCCGTCACAAATACTAAATAAGGACTTAAAAAATATAAACACTGGAAGAGGGTTTTGGTCCCCCCCCCCAAGTCTGATCAATTCTCAAATTTTAACTAATGGACATTTTAGAGATTCATCTAAGCACTATTTTCTGCAACTTGTCTAAAAAAACTCCAGTTTGGGATTAAAACGGCATTGGCCTCTCAGGAAATAACTCAGGGAAGGTGGGCAGTGTTTGGAATAAAGGCAGGAAGGGTGCTTCCTAAGGGCCTCCCTCATGTTGGCCTCCGCCTCCATGGGACCTCGCTGATCGCGTCCCCAGCCTCTGATGGCTGATGCTTCTTACAAGATCAATCCAAACCTCTCTGTGTGACTCACAAGGCTGTTCACAACGCAACTCGGTCGCTGTGCTTTGGCCTCCCCCTCTGCCTCTCGGATCCTGCACCGATCCTCCAAAGCTTCCAGCTGCTGTTCCCGTGAATGCCCCGCTCCTCCGTGCCTCCAGCCCCACACCTTGTCCGATGAAGCCCCCCCACCAGTTTCAAGAGCCTCAGCAGCATCAGCTCCCGGGGTGACCCTCCAAGCAGCGCTCAACTCTGGGCTCAACTCCTGGCTCCCGCTCCCGCAACCACGCCACCACCCTATCTGCCGGACTGTCTTTGCCCCCGTCTCCCCACCACACGGTGAGCCCTCGGGAGAGGACCTGGGCCCTTCCGTCTGTGGGCTGCTGCCACCTAGCACAGAGCCTGGTCAGGGAAGGCATCCGTATGTGTCCCAAAAGGGTGAACGAGGCCAGGCAGCCACCTTGCCTATGGCCCGGAAGTCTGCGAGTGAGTACCTGTTCCGAATTGGCCGTGATGGGGCCCGTCACACTGAGAGCCGGGGCCTGCGGAGCGGAGTAGGGGGCAGGAGGAGGCGAGGTGTAGGAGCTGGTACTCGTCCTCTGCTGCGACTGGGACCTGGGCATGGCTGCGGCTGGATCCACTTCGGGGACGCTCTGGCACAGCAACAACAAAGTCCTCGGTTCACCCGGGCTGCCTGTGTGGCAGCCCTGGCACCTACCCCACCCCGGGGAAGCCCTTCCTGTCACAGCAGCCGGCAGGCAGGCGGGGAGCCCGGCTTTACAGCTGACTCTGAGGCTGGAGGAATCCCTCTGCCCCCTCCGCACCCAGGTTCTCCATCCACGAAGGGGGCTACCAACAGCTCCTCGCCGACAACCAAAGCCACTCAGAAAGGCAGCACTGAGGGCGCTCTGTGAGAGTTTTGGTCAGGGTTCCCATTATTAGGACCACCTCAGAAACTGAGTGGAGGGGGCCTGCTACGAAGTTTTGCTAATCATGGATCCCCGTTTGGTACCAGAAGATGATATTTTGGCCTTTACGAGGAGACTAATATAAATAGTAATTATGTAATTTACTGCATGTTCTTTGTAATTATAGGCACAACAACATGGTTCTGTGTCATTATTAGAAGAATAAAACAGGTTACGTTTATTCCACAAAGCATAGTAAGTGGTTTGGAGGGATCATAATGAGAATAATGCTTCGCAAAGTATAATTTCTTATGCTTTCCCTTTGAACATCTCAGACAGCCTCTCGAACGTTAACTGTGATCCACGCAAAAGACTTCCTGCCCCCATTTCAGAGATGGGCAGATGGGAGGCCAGCAAGGCAGAGTGTGCTGGGACAAGGTGCCTCTCCCAGATCCTGGAGCTTCCTGGCTCTCCCCCGGGGCCAGGGGCTGATCCCCAGCCAGTAGAGGTACCAGCTTCCTGGGATGAACGGCGTCCATTCAGAAGCACAGAGCTGCCCCACACTGTAAGAGCTTCCATGGCAGGCCCCTAAACGGGCCAACCCTGGGCTTTGAATCCCAAGGCTGGTGGAATTCAAGGATGTCTAGATGGATGCTGAACAGTCGTGGGCCAAAATAAAATTTCAGTCTGTTTCAACTGTACAGTCCGAAAAAACCAAAAGCCGCCCTTTGCCCACGATCAGTGACATCATCAGCTCCCCCACATTGCCAACACTGAGGTGCCTCAGTGTTCTCCCAGGGAGATGCCGGTATCCCCACACCAGATTCCCGGGGCCTCCGAAAAGTAGGTGCTAGTGGCCCTCACGGGAAGGATGGCTCCGCCCAAGCAGCTATTTCCACGAAAATGTCGGAACTGATCCCTCTATTATATCCTTCCACAGTCAGATGAACGTGTGTGGCGGGGGAAGATCACTGCTGCCACTTAGTCACCAGTCACCCAGCTGTCTCACTCCCGCGTCCCCCTTGTTATTAAAAAGAGATGCCCTCAAGCTTTAAGAAAGCGTGATGACAAGCTGAATAATTCAAAGGCAGCAGCAGAAGGGTGGTGGCAGTGGCTGGCCCGTTCTGCAATAGGTCTTTCTAGAAAATGCCAGCTGGAAGCTTACCCGCTGTGGTGTGTGGATGGGAGACAGAGCGTCCAAGTCTGCCATGGGAAACTCGACCCCTTTCCTCTTCAGTTCCTCATATATATGCACCACGCCGGTGAGGTCAGGGCTGCTTCGAAAGGCATCAGCCCACGCCTGGGAGGAAAGAGAGGGCCTGTTAGGAAGCATTTCTCACCAATGGCAGCCCAAGTGCTCTCGCAGAGGCCTATGCTGTCTGGCCAAACCCACTCTGTTCCTGTCCCCCTCACCAACCCCAGGGCTGCCACGATGTGACAGGCGAAATGTGGGTTTTTAACGGTGCTGTTGAGCAGGAACAAAAACACAAAACTTAATTCAGCATGTAGTATTTCCTTGGAGAAGATGCAGAGAAATAACACCTAAGCACTGTGGCGCATCCTAAAATGCAGGCATTTCCCTAATCGCCAGGAAATCAATTCCTGGTGGCGCTCAGCCGAAGGGCGTGAAGACGCAGGCCCTGCTGCCATGCCCGCAGGACACCGTGGGGACCGCAGTGCCGCTCGGCTCTGTAGAGCTCTCAGGGGCGGAGGCAGGAGCCGTAGGCAAACTGAACAGAAAGGAAAGGCGAAATTGATGTGTGACGGGAAATAAAGGCTAACGTGGGGTTTCCTCAGTGGATCGGAGCACACGGAAGTGGAGACCGCCTAGCCCAGCTGGAGAGGCGACATGACGGTAGCCCAGGGGCGGCAGAGCCTGAGCCGCCCACAGTCTCAATGCACACCTGCCCACATGGCAAACGCCACCGCAAAGCACAGCCACTAGAGTCCCTTCGATGAAAACACCACGCAGAGAGTCTGAAAAGAACACGTACTTCCAATAGATTCACTTTGCATTGATACATGAAACTCGAAAAAATTTTTTTAGATATTTTGTTCTTGGGACACCTGGGTGGCTCAGTCAGTTAAGCATCTGCCTTCGGCTCAGGTCATGATCCCAGCGTCCTGGGATCGAGTCCCGCATCGGGCTCCCTGCTCAGTGGGGAGCCTGCTTCTCCCTTGGCCTGCCGCTCCCCCTGCTTGTGCTCTCACTCTAACTCGGGAAATAAATAAATAAAATATTAAACAAAAAAAGAAAATATTTTGTTCTTTGGAAGTTACGAAAGAAAGAAAGAAAGAAAGAAAGAAAGAAAGAAAGAAAGAGAGAGAGAGAGAGAGAAAGAAAGAAAGAAAGAAAGGGCAAGCAAGCACAATCTCCAAAGGGCTCCCCCGCCAAATAAAGCTCAGCTCTTCAGAACCACCCTGTCCTGTCACCACATACATACCCAGAGGAGGAGGCACAGTGTCTCGCGCCCACGGTTCTGTTGCCAATTCTGCTGTTGTCACAAGCCTTTAAGTGCCTCCCTGGCTCTAGCGATGCATTCCAACCAATCCTGACGCAGCCACAGAAACTCTATCTCTAACCAACAGACCCGTTTGAAGTTAAAAGGTCAGTTTCCAAAAAGCCTCGCTCATTCTGACTGATGCGTCTCACCACAAACGTTACTGTCAGCCGGCCTTCCTTGATCCACTTATTTGATCTGCACACTTGGGGATTTAGTACCCGCGGGAGGACGGCCCCTCTTGGCCAACACTTCCTTCTGGAGGCTGAAGTAGGGTCCAAGGTGCCTGCAGAGGCCTGTCTGGAGTGCCAGCTGGAGAGCCGTAGCACCGAGGCCTGCCCCCCTAGGGAGAGCCCCAGAGCCCCGTTCTCCACCAGCTGCTTTGGCTGCCACCACCGGACTCAAAATCCAGCTGAGTCCCCGCGGGAGGCTAGCTTCAAAACGCAGCTAGCATGTTCATTTAAGGTCTAAGACCAGGTTTACAGCCTGCTGTGGGAGGCTGGGGAGAAAAAAGCATGACAGTTCTTCCTGGTGCCGTTTCCTACCTCTATTTCTATGGGAGGACAAACCGCTCCAGGGGACCACTTTTCATTTACCTTGCTCTCCATCTCAGCCAGATCGGAGATAGGAAGAATGGAAATTAAAGAACCATCACTATGCTCTCCAGGCAGTGGAGACTTCTCGGGGCGCCTGCCCCGACAGCGAGCCAACAGGCCCCCTTCTCTGGGTCTGTGTCTTCTGTGGCACCAGGAGGGGAATACACAGCCTAAGTTGGGCCAGTCAGCTTCCCCTCCTCCCAGGAGCTTGGCCCTGAGCTTGGGGAGAGCTGGATTGCTCTCCTTGGGTAGGTGACACTGTCCTCTATAGATGCAGGCCCTGGGAGGCAGCGACATGCCCACTGGGGACCAGGGAGCAGAGACAGCCTATGTGTTGGAAGGTGCAGCCAAGAGAGGATTTGGAGGGTTTTCCTGATCTCTTCTTGTCCCTTCCTCCCCAGGTCCAGTCACACCCCAGGGTTCTGGGAAGCCCTGCCTGCTCATGACAAACTGTCCTCTTTGCCTAGGCAAAAGCTGGGATTGGCATTTGAGACCTGCAGCCAAGCAGTCTTGGCTCATCTACTCCCTTCCCGCCTGCTACTATTTCAACCCCTGTATGGGACCCCTGTGTGGTGTGGGGTCAGCTGGCTGCTAACAGAGCATATGTTCATGGCAGCATTCTCCACCGAACAAGATTCTGGTGCCAAGAGGGAGCAAGGCAGGGGGCACCTTTAAAGGACAGTCATAAGTGGGAACACAGAATCGGGATACATCCAGAGACGCTGGGCTTCTCGCATCTTCCTGGCACCATGCTCAAATACCTGTGCTCCCGTCTTGTTCCCCAACAGGTCATACCTGTGAAGGCACACATCGAGTCTCGTCCTTACACAGAGAAGGCAGTCAATCACCGTTTGTCAAATTAGACTGACTTCAGATCTCACGGTTACGAAGCATCCTTATTGTTCTACTTGGGAGAACACAGGAAGGCGGCCAGTTAGGCTGTCCACGGACTGAGGTGACTGTGACAAAGAAAGCAGGAGCCCCACTGGACAGCTGACCCAGCTGATATTTCAGAATCTGCTCTAGGGGAGAGGTGGCAAAGCTCAGGAAGTCTGGTTCACTCCGGGTCCCCAACCTAAAGCCAGGGAGCCACAGGGGTGGTGCCCTATATGAAAGCAAAGTGCTTTTCTGGCATATGTCTACAGTGTTGGGGGCTGAAAGACCCAGAGGAAGGTCAAATAGGGAGAGAAAAAAAAGAATTTCATGCTTTCATTTCCTTTGCTCCTCGGGATTGTACATCAAATGCCAGACTGGGGCCTTATACTACCACAAACTGTATTGTACTTGTTTCTATATCCCTCAAGTTTTGACAAAGTTTTAAGTCATCCAATTTCAGATCAATGAATGACTGCTGACTTAGATTGTGGGTTCCGTTCTCTGGCTTCTGCCATGTTCTGCTTCTGCTCCTGGACCAGACTGCCTAGTCCCAGTGACAGGGTCTCCAGAGAGCTGCCAGTCCACACGGAATGTGGCCAAAGGCTGGGCCACCACGTCTCTGACACCTTCCAAGAACACAACACCTCCAGCTCCTGCCCCCACCCCTACCCTCTCACGTTCTTCAGTGGAAAGAAAAACCTTCAGTGGAAAGAGGGTATTTTTAGATTCGATTGCTAGGAGGCAGGGGGTGGGGAGTCAAGGTAAGGGGGGGAGGGGGAAGGGGGGAGGGGGAGGGAGGCAGGAGAAGCATGATCACCATGAGGTTACCCTACCAGGATGGTATCATTTCTGTTCCTGAAAGCAACTGCAAGGGAAAGTCTGAGGGATGGCACAGAGTACAAGTGTCCTTCTTGTCTTATGAACAAATGGGACTTCACATGAAGAAACAGAAAGGCACGCAGCCAAAGGCCAGCCAGGGACCAGGTGAGAAACAGAGCGGGGGCTGAAGGTAGCAGGCAGTTCAAAGGCTGCCCTGCTCTCAACATCTGTCCTCTCTTGCTGCCAGGGAGACCAGCTCCCCTCCCAAAGGGCAAACTCCTGTGGCGGGGAAGCCCACTGGGCCCTCACACCTGAGTCAGGTAACCACTTCCAACTGCCCTGCCTTACAGCTTATGCGCTGGGCTTGGGCTGGGGGAGATGGAGGGCAATCTGAAGGGCAGGGCCTCGGGTGCACATAAGCCTGAGGCGGGGGGGTCTCTTTTGGGGGGCCTGGGGAAGATGGGGTGGCTACAGAGGGCTAGAGGACAGCCAGAGGATACAGATGCCTCGATGAGAGAAGGGACAGAATGTGGGAACGAGAGATAGGCATCCACTGGTTCTCTTCAAAAATCCCCCTAGAGGGCTGCTGATAGCAAACGTGTGCTGGTGGCCAATCTCAGGCTGACAATGCCTGTGATCAGCATCCCAGGAAAGGAACTGGAAGGCATGGTGGGGGCCAAAACATGTGAGGACAAGCACCCATTTCCCTACAGGCACAGGGAGACTCTCAGAAAAGCTGGTTTGGAGGGGCGCCTGGGTGGCTCAGTCGGTTAAGTGTCTGCCTTCGGCTCAGGTCATGATCCCAGGGTCCTGGGGTGGAGCCCTGCATCGGGTTCCCTGCTCAGTGGGGAGTCTGCTTCTCCTTCTCCCTCTGCCTGTTGTTTCCCCTGCTCTCTCTCTCTGTCAAATAAATAAGCAAGATGAAAGAAAGAAAAAGAAAGAAAGAAAAAAAGAAAGGAAGGAAGAAAGAAAGAAAGAAAAGAAAGAAAAAGAGAGACAAAGGAAGAAAGAAAGAGAGAGAAAGAAAGAAGAAAAAGAAAGAAAGAAAGAAAGAAAGAAAGAAAGAAAGAAAGAAAGAAAAAGAGAGAGAGAGAAAGAAAGCAAAAGAAAGAGAAAGAAAAAGAAAGAAAGAAAGAAAAAAGGAAGGGAGGGAGGGAGGGAGGGAGGGAAGAAAGAAAAAGAAAAGCTGGTTTGGAGACAGGCCCCCTCCCTGCTTCCACCGTAGGGGAGCAATCAGAGGAACAATGGCCTCAGGCTGATACCTGGTCATCAGAGCCTCAGGTCCCACCTCCACCAGGAGCTCCAATCATGCTTCCTGGGCTGCGGTGGGGAGCACTTCTCCGTCTAACCCCTTGACCTTAAAAGCTTTTCAAGTGTCGGTATGTTCAGAGTTTAGGGCTGCCCCTCAAATATCCCAAAGCCAGCTCAAGTCCTCCCTGGGTAGGCCCTGGCCCTCTATCATCTGCAAGCCTCTGTCTCTCCATAAAACCACCAGCTCCCCACGGGCAGGGCTGGGATTGGCCCAGTTCCACTTCCTGGCAGCTGGGCTCCGAAGAGCACTTAGTAACGCCTGGATGGCGAGGATGGTGAGGAAGAAGCTGTCATGGCTCTGGCACCCACACAATTTGACCACACCTCTTTTCGGTCTCCCTGTGTTTCTACGATGGCCTGCTGCCTCCTCCCACGCTGGCAAGAGGGCCGGGGATCCGTTGCCATTGCCCCCGCCTCCACCCTTGTGTCATGGTGGGAGCAGCACCTGCCCTTCCTGGGGGGGATATCAGACTCTCAGGGTGGACTGCCCAGTTCTTTCAAGTATATTCAACAGGCAAATAAAGTCCTCTTCTTTCTCCAGGGAATTAAGAACAGGTTGACAAGATGCAATACGTCCACACACTCATTGGATGGGCTTTAGTGCGGATGCATTGGTGAAAACGTTGTGCACCTAAAGCTCTTGGGTGCTGGTGGGAAGGAACAGCACGGCCTACTGGTGTAAGTACTAAACTGGAGCATGGCCATTCCCCACCACCCAGCAATTCCGCTCCCAGCTGTGAGGCTGACCCCTACGGAATCGCTAATATTTTACTGTTTTTGACCAAAAAGATGGCAGTTTCACACCTAATATAAATGGATATGCATGCTCACCCAAAGACACCTGCTACCTGTCAACAGCAGCACTTTTCGTAATGGCTGGGGTGGGGAGCACTTCCCCAAATGGGGAACAGCACGTCCCCACCATCAGTGGGAAGGATACACAAACCATGGTGCATTCACCCACAGGGACTTGGCCAGCGATGTGAGCAATGGAAACAGAGGCCGACGGTCATACCCAGTGACAAGGTGAGACCCACAAAGAAGGCGCGGCCGGACACACAGACCTAACAGACCCCTGTCACCAGGGGGCTCTGTGGACTGCAGAGTCCACATAGATGAAGTTCAAGAACACGAGAACTCCATCCAGGCTGTGAGGTGAGGGGGTCCTCCCAGGAGGTTGGGGCACTTTGGGTGTGGGTCATATTCTGCTCATGACACAGGGGCTGGCTACCCGGGTATGTTCAGTTTGAAAAAACTTATCAAGTTGTACGTGCTAGTTAAATCTGTGATCTCCGGTACATATGTTAGAATTCGGTAAAAAGAAAAGGCTGAAGATCCTGTTTGGTTTTTTGTCCACCGCATTCCAGAAGCCAAGCCAGCCGCCAGCTCTGAATGCTGTCTGCTTTCTGTTGGGTGGCCATAACCAAAGACAAAAGTTCCTCAGGAAGCTTTAAAACCCGGAGAGGAAGAACCATCCCCAGGCATGTAAGCAAGCCCACCAGAGAGTACCCTTATCCAAAGCCCTTGGCATTTTCCCAGCTGGGCCAGGCTGACCGTCCAGCACATCCTTGCTGGACAAGGAGCCCGCAAGGCCCTCAGGGGCCCATCCTGCTCCTGCCCCTGCGGGTGGGCACACATGCCGCCACCGAGCCGGCAGGGGGAGTCCTCATGACACAGGCGCCGGTCGATGAGCCCCTGAAGGCTGATCTCAGACTCGGGAGTAGGGAGGCAGGGACATAGGCCCCCATTGTGCAGATAAGGAGGTAGAAGCCCAGAGAGGCTCAAATACCTGCGGAGGTTACACAGCTGGGAGAAGCAGTGCTGAGAGCAGGCGGTGACCCTGATGGGAAAGCTGGGCCGACGTCTCTGGAGACAGTCACAGCTTTAGGCTCCCCAGTGCCCTTGCCAACAGGGGCAACGCAGATCACAAGCCTGGCCACAGCTGTGCCTGGCAGGGGCTGGCCAACCACCCACCGGGCCTGGCCACAGGAAGTGCTTCTTCCAGGCCTGACTCCAGAGAGACCCTGCCTGTGGCCACTGTGGGCCCGCACAAGGGGTTCAGGCTGGGGCGCCCCCTCTGTTGTGAGCAAAAAGTCACGATTTACTGGCCTGACATCAAACACTGGGGGTGTTGAGGCAGGGGAGTGTACTGGAAAGGCCCAGAATGGGGGAGTCGACGGCAGAAGTAGGGGTGGGGAGGGTAGAGGGTGAGGTGGTTTGCACCCCTGTGTGCATGTGTGTGCGCACGAGAATGGGTGTGAAAGAAAGGGGAGGGAGGGAGGAAGGGAGAGACATGAAGACATGCCAGGTGGGCAGAATGAAGAGATAGGGACCACCTAAGAAGGAGGCGGCTCTGCGGTCACCCACACTCTTCCCCTTCCTAGAGCTTCAGCAAACCATGGTCACCCATTCATTCAGAAAAACAACTTACCTATCACCTACTCTACACAGTCAACTGCTCTAGACCCCGGGGATATAATGTCCCTGGACACTCAGGGAACTCAGAGGCAGATGAGAGAAAAGTCAGCCTGGAAGTAGAGAAGACCAAAGAAGAGGGTGACAGGAGAGTGGGGATGCTGTAAACCTAGGGGTGGGGAGGCCTCTGGGGGCCGTCTGAAGGACGGAGAAGACTTGTAGGCAGAGGACGCCCGAGAGAACCTCAGCCAGGGCCCCACTTTCCTCTCCAGGCTCAGGTGCCACCACCACCTCAGATACCCCGTGCCTACCTCGGATCACAGTGCCTCCTGCCCAGCCCAGCCCACCCCCCTCTCCTCTTGGCTCCTGCAGACAACAGCACTAATGTGCTCACTGACAAATGTGCCTTCCACCCTGTCACCAGGGGGCTCGGTCTAGAATCCAGATCCCTCTGTGTACACCCAGTTCAGAAATGTGCAGTGGTTCCCCACAGCCCCCAGGACAGAACACCGACTATCGGGATGCACGGCCCACAAGCCCCTGACCATCCTTCTGGCCTCAGATATTCTTCATCACACTCTATGCTCCATGTGATGGCTTTAAAGCAGCCTCTTCTCTTCAAGACGTGCAGCTTCATTCCCCGACTCTTAAGGGTGGACCTGGGGACTTCCCTTCTAACAAATGGAATAGGACAGAAGAGATGGTGCATGACTTCTGAGAGTCAGTCCCAAGGGGCACCACAGCTTCTTTCCCGAGCTCTCTTGGATCGTTTGCTCTAGGGACAACCCACTGCCATTTTATGAGGACACTCAGGAGTCCACACAGCAATAAACTCAGGCCTCCTACCAATAGTTAGCGAGCAGCTGGGGCCTCCTGCCAACAGCCCTGTGGTGAGCCACCTTGGACATGGCTCCTCCAGCTCACCGAGCTCACGGATGAGGCAATTCTGGCTGACGTCTTGACCACAACCTCCTGAGAGCTCCTGAGCCAGAATCACTCAGCTAAGCTGCTCCTGAATTCCTGACCCACAGAAACAATGAGGTAATAAACATTTGCTGTGTTAAACCCCTAAGTTTTGGGATAATTTGTTACAGAGCCATTAATACCGAATACATCCCGCATGTGTCATGTGTTTTCGATGCACATGCTATCCCCCTCGCCCTCGCTACTTCTCACACTCCGACATCTCCGCCAAGCTCCCCACATCCTTCAGGGTCCAACAGAAATGTCATCTCCTCAGTGAATCACTCCTTTAACACCGTCTCCCCCGATCCCAGCCCGCCTGCCGCGGAGCTGGCCCCGACCCAGTGCCTCACCAGCTCTGCATATGGCTCCAGTACGGCCCTTCCTACTCCACACTGTCCCTGATGGCCTGGAGCCTCGCAGGGCCCCCCACCTGCCCCTGGGGGCAACAGAGAGCCATGGCACCCAGAAAACCAGTGAAGGCTCTGTCAACTGGCTTGAGAGCTACCTCTCAGGGTTTTATTCCAGTGCGATGAGCGGAGAAGCAGAAGCATTTCGCAACAGGTATTTAAACCCAGGAGGGTCTAGGGTCTCCATTCTTTCCTCCAAATGATGGGAAAGCACGAGGACCCCCTGCTGAGGGGCCCCACCTCACTCAGTCCCAACAGATTGCACGAGGGGCGCTCACCTACCTGGATCAGAGCGAGCACCTTGTCCTGCACAATGGTGGGAGGGTTGTTCTTGGGAGAGATGATTTTGACCAGGACGCTGTCGATGAAATCCCGGTTGGCCACGAGAATGTGGAAGCGGTGGCCACAGTTCTTCACACACGTCTCCAGCACCTGGGGAGGGAGGAGAGGAAAGCAGGGTCACCACCGTGGCAGCCGAGTTTCCACCCTAACCCCACCCTTTGCTTCTCCCACATGGCCCCACCATCTCCTCCAGGGTCACACACGGACGGCACTGCATCCCTCCACTCTAATTCAGGCGTCCCTTGCTGACTAAAGTCGCCTGTCCCTGCACAATAATCAGGCAATTAGTTGGTAATTGAGGCACCAGTTTTGCATGAGAAGGATGCTGGTGTTTTAATGAGATCAAAATGACTGAGCGGCCCCTGAAAATTAGCATTTTAACTCCTCTCTCCGGGCTCCTGGGTGTGAGACATTAGCCAATGGGACTCAGGCTCTGTCACAGAGAGGGCGGCCGTGACAGCCTGAATTGCCACGTGAATTATCGGCCCTTGGATGTGAGGAAGCAAGCAAACACACACACACACACACACACACTCACACTCACTCACTCACCCTCACACATACACACGTACACGCCCCACACAACCCTGCCTCTGCAAGTCAAATTGGCAATGACTAAGGATTTTCTACTCTTAATAAACGGTTTGTGGGCTTCTGCTGCCAGTCAGCTCCCAGGTCCATGTTCACTCCAAACCCTGCTCACTCTTCCCCTGTCTGGAAAAATTAGGTACATAGGCCTTAGCCACTCAAAAGCACAGTGCGCGTGGGTTCTGGCCGGATGGCCAGTGTGGGCTTGAATCTCAGCTCTGCCACCTCCTCCCTAAATGGCCCAGGACAAGCCTGTCTGAGCCTCAGCTTCCTCACCTGTAAAGTGGGCACATGAGTGCCTCCCTTGCAGGACTGTAGTAAGGATGACAGAGTATGTTTGAAGCACCTAGCACAGTGCCCTGCGTTGGGGGTGGGGGCAGTAAATGAGGACCATGATGTTATGATTACCATTCAGGAGGCTGCTGTACGCACTTGAGGAAAGGAAAAACTTCCCAGTCCCCACAGTACAGGGGAGAGGCCCCCTGGAATTCAGAGGTACCCACTGAAGGGTCTCTCCAGCCTTGAACACAGCTTCCTGAACTTTTTTTTCTTTAAGATTTTATTTATTTATTTGACAGAGAAACAGACAGCACAATGGTGGGAGGAAAAGGAACACAAGCAGGGGGAGTGGGGGAGGGTGAGGCAGGCTTCCCGCGGAGCAGGGAGCCCGATGTGGGGCTCCATCCCAGGACCCTGGGATCATGACCTGAGCCGAAGGCAGACGCTTAACCGACTGAGCCACCCAGGCGCCGCATGAACTTCTCAGCTCTCTGTAAACCAGCCCATACAATCACCTGGCCCTTCCCACACCAGCACCCCCCAGTGCCACGGTCAGCTAGTGGGAAATGCCTCCCTGGAATGTGCCCGGCAACAGAGGACATTTCTGGCTGCCTGAGTATCTTCAGTGGCCCAGACGGAGCTGACCACTGGTTACCTTACGCAGCCATTCCACAGGGCTGGGTTCATACAATGAGCCTTGACAAAGCATGGCCATTAGGAAAGGCCCACACCCTTAACACTGACGGAGAGTGGACTACAAGCTGGGCACCATGCGGGAGCCTCCACGTTATGTACCATTTCATTCCAGTCTCACAACGAATTAACTCTCTTTAAGTGGATCAGCCTTCTCCGGAGCCCTTGCCTCCTCACCCACGAAGAGGCCACAGGGCTACCTCCCCCACCCCCCAAGAGATCAGGGAGTCCCTCAGATGACAAGCAATGGGTGACAGATTTCTTGTTCCTTCATCTGGTCCCGGAAATTGCCCAGAAAGGTGGGTATTATCCCATTTTCGAGATGATGAAGCTGAGGCCTGGAGATGCTGGTAAATTCCCCGAGGAGGCCAGAGCTGGCATGTGCCCCCTGCCTGACAGCCACAGAGCCAGTCAAAACGGTGCCTTTCCCCACTGCCTGCCTGCCTGCACCATGGGAGGCTCTGGGTTCTGCTTGGCTTGCCCAAGAAGACCCCAAAGCTCAGCATCCTCGGGTCACTGAGCTTTTCCTCAGCCAAGGGGGCATTGTCTTTCTTAGCCTCTGTGTGTGCCTGATTCCAGGTGACCACAAGGTAACTAGCATTCACCCTCACAGTGACCGCAGGGACTGCAGAGAGGAACCAGAAGGGTTCTTCTTGCCCTCCAGGAACTCATAGCTTCCCTTCTTTCTAGCATCCTCTAAAACCCTCTCCAAACTTTGCCTATGCAGGCATCGGGCTGCTGAGGCCAAGGCAGGTGGCAGGAAGAATGGTTTATTTTACGAGGAGCAGGCAGGAAGGGAGGGGCAGGAGGCTGGGAAGAAAGCAGGTGTGGTGGGAAAGAACATGGCATAAAGGGGAGCAGGAAGGCCAACATGGCAGGGCCACCGTGGCTCTGTCACCACACTCAGGGCCAATAGTGGGCGAGGACGCCCATCTCACCTTTGGAGAGCACATCCTTATGTCTTCCAGGAGAGCAGACTTTAAAGTCAGTGTGGCAGGGCGCCTGGGTGGCTCAGTTGGTTAAGCGACTGCCTTCGGCTCAGGTCATGATCCTAGAGTCCTGGGATCCAGTTCCGCATCGGGCTCCCTGCTCAGCGGGGAGTCTGCTTCTCCCTCTGACCCTCTCCCCTCTCATGCTCTCTCTCTATCTCATTCTCTCTCTCAAATAAATAAAATCTTTAAATAAATAAATAAATAAACAAACAAATAAATAAATAAAAATAAAGTCACTGTGGCCTAAGCTGGCCCTTGCAGCTCAGATACAGGTTTGGAAGTGCCCTGGATAGAGGTGGTGTGTGCTCCAGAGCAGCCCTGAAACCTAGCAGAGCAGCAGACGCAGGAGGTCCTCCCTGGCTGGCAAGGGCCACTCAGCCACTTCAGGGACTCTGCCAAAAATGCCCCTGGTAAATGGGTCCCTGTGGGTTGTAGGGCATGAAACACACAGCGACCATTTTCCAGCAGCTGAAGCCCACAGAGTGACAAAAAGTGCCTCTAAGCAATCAGAAATGGTGGTTTCAAGTCTATTTCAAGTCCATACACTGTCTATACACCAAAGGAGAGAGCCTCTCCCGGCCTCTGATGAACTTGTCAAAGGCCCACAAGGAGCAGGAGGACTGAGAGCAGCTAATACAGTAAAGGAAGACAAAGACAGAGAAGCCATAAAGGTAGACATGAGATCCCACAACATGCACCAGGCTGGAGCCTTTGGTGAGCCTTTGGTGTGGGGACAAGGGATCTGCCCATGTCAGAAGGCTCCCAAAGGCATCTCTGGATTTGCAGTGAAGACATGACCACATCAACAAACAAGCAAACAAAAAACAAAAAACTTAGGCATAAATTTAACCAAGGAAGTGAAAGATCTATACCCTGAAAATTTTAAGACACTGATGAGAGAAATTAAAGAAGCCACAAATAAATGGAAAGATATCCCATATTCATGGATTGGAAGAATTAATATTATTAAAACGTCCATACTACCCAAAGCCATCTACAGATTTCACAGAAATTGGAGAAAAATCCTAAAATTCATCTGGAACCATAAAAGACCCTGAATAGCCAAAGCAATCTTGAGAAATAATAATAAAGCTGGAGACATCATAGTTCCTGATTTCAAACTATATTACAGGGCTATAATAATCAAAACAGTATGGTACTGGAATAAAAAAAGACAATGGAACAGAATTGAGAGCCCAGAAATAAACCCATACATAAATATATGGCCAACTAATATTTGATAAGAGAGATATGAGGGTTCAATGGGGAAAGGAAGTCTCTTTGATAAACAGTGTTGGGACAATTGGATTAACCACATGCAGAAGAATGAAACTGCACCCCTATCTTATACCACTCACAAAAATTAACTCGAAATGGACTAAAGACTTAAATGTAAGACCCGAAATTGTAAAACTACCAAAAGATAACACATGAAAAAAGTTCCTTGACACTGGTCTTGGCAGAGACTTTTTTTTTTTAAGATTTTATTTAGTCATCTGAGACACAGAGATACAGAGAGAGAGAGAGAGCATGAGCAGGGGGAGAGGGAGAAGCAGGCTCCCCGCTGAGCCAGGAGCCCAACGTAGGGCTCGATCCCAGGTCCCCGGGATCATGACCTGAGCCGAAGGCACGCACTTAACCTAATCTGAGCCACCCAGGCGCCCCTTGACAGAGACTTTTTCAATGTGACACCAAAAGCAAAGGCAACAAAAATGAAAATGAACAAGTGGGACTATGTCAAACTAAAAAGCTTTTGCACAGAAGAAACAATCAGCAAAATTTAAAAGGCACTCTACAGAATGGGAAAAAATATTTGCAAACCATCTATCCAATAAGGGGTTAATATCAAAAAAAATATAAGGAACTTAACTCAAGAGCAAAAAAGCCCCCCAAAAAACAACAAAAAACCAAAACCAATCCAATTAAAAGCGGCCAAAGGTAGGGCGCCTGGCTGGCTCAGTCAGAGCATGTGACTCTTGATCTCAGGGTTGTGAGTTCAAGCCCCATACTGGGTGCAGAGATTACTAAAAATAAATAAATAAACTTAAAGAAAATGGGCAAAGGACTTTAAACAGACATGTGTTCAAGGAAGATGCACAAATGGCCAAGAGGTACATGAAAAGATACTCAACATCACTAATCAGGGAAATGCAAATCAAAACCACAATAAGAGATCACTTCACACTTGTTAGGATGTCTATTATCAAAAAGACAAGAGACAAGTGTTGCCGAGGATGTAGAGAAAAGGGAATCCTTGTGCACTGTTTGTGGGAATGCAAATTGGTGCAGCCACTATAGAAGACAGTGTGGAGGTTCAAAAAAAAAAAAATTAAAAACATAGCTACCATATGATCCAGCAATCTCACTTCCAGGTATGTGTCTAAAAGAAATGAGGGCGCCTGGGTGGCTCAGTTGGTTAAATGACTGCCTTCAGCTCAGGTCATGATCCCAGAGTCCCGGGATCGAGTTCCACATCGGGCTCCCTGCTCGGCAGGGGGTCTGCTTCTCCCTCTCACCCTACCCCCTCTTGTGCTCTCTCTCTCCCTCTGTCTCAAATAAATAAAATAAAATCTTTAAAAAAAAAATAAAAGAAATAAATAAAAGAAATGAAAACAGGGTATCAAAGGGATATCTGTACCCCCATGTTCACTGCAGCATTATTCACAATCAAAGTATCCACTGAGGGGTGAATGTATAAAGAAAACGTGATGCATGTGTGGTATCTCTTTATCCACGTATACAAACACACACACAGGAATACTATTCAGCCATAAAAAGGAAGTAAATCCTGCCTTTTGCGACAACATGGATGGACCCTGAGGTCATTACACTAAGTGAAACAAGTCAAATACAGAGAAACAAACACCCAATTTTCCAACTTATATGCGGAATCTAAAAAAGCTGAACTCATAGCGACAGAGCAGAATGGTAGCTGTGGGGCAGGGGAAATGGGGAGATACTGGTCAAAGGGTACAAGTTCCCAGCTAAAAGATGAGTAAGCTCTACGGATCTAACATACAGCATAATGACTATAATTAACCATACTGTAGTATATACTTTACAGTTAAGAAATCAGATCTCTTTCTTAAAGATTTATTTATTTATTTGAGAGCGAGCAAGTGAGTGCGCATGTGTGCACATGCACAAGAGCTGGGGAAGTGGCAGAGGGAGTGAGAGAGAATCCTCAAGCAGACTCCCCTCTGAGCGGGGAGCCCGACATGGGGCTTGATCCCAGGACCCCGAGATCATGACCTGAGCAGAAATCAAGAGCTGGACGCTCCACCAACTGAGCCACCCAGGCGCTCCAAGAAATTAGATCTTAAATGCTATCCCCCCCTTCCCCAACGAAGGTAATTATGTGAGCGGACAGAGGTGTTTACTAACCTTATGACGGTAATCATTTTGCAATACACACGTGTATCAAATCATCACACTGTATAACTTAAACCTACATGTAATATGTCAATATCTCAATAAAGCTGGGGGAGTAATAATAATAATAATAATAAACCTAACCATTAGGAAAGGTTCAATGATGTTCACCATGTTCCTCCAGAAGGAAGTAAAGACAGAGACCACTTTAGAGAGATTTCCATCCTTGGGCGCCTGGGTGCCTCAGTCGGGTTAAATGTCCAACTCTTTGGTTTTGGCTCCGGTTGTGATCTCAGGGTCATGAGATCAAGCCCCGCGTTGGGCTCCATGCTCAGCGCAGAATCTGCTTGAGATTCTCTGGCCTTTCCGTCTCCCCCTCCCCCCACTCTCGTGGACTCTCTCTCTAAAATAAATAAATAAAATCTTAAAAAAAAGAAAGATTTCCATCTAACCAACATGGTGACCATGAAGTTGGGAATGTAAAGGGATATGTTTTAGATACCAGGAAACCGCCCCAACATCTCTAGTTCATTCTCTGGTGATTTTAGTTACTGAAAACAATTCATTTTGGGCATCACTCTGGGTTTAGTGAATGCCATGGCTTAATTTCTGAGAATAAACCAACAGCTTTCAAGTCACTATTTCTCAGCTGGTCTTTTTCGTCTTTATTATTCATATCTCAATTCCCAGGCAGAGAATATTCTCCTAATAAGTCTTGGGATTTCACTTGGGTGAAAAATCCAGTTTCTCTGCTTTAAAAGGAAACATGTTATAGCTGTTTTGGATAAACAATAAACTCTTCAAACCTGCAGAGAGGCCCACGTGCTGACCTGTTATAGCTTGCATTATAAGAACTCACTGTGGCCCAGATTTGGCCACGTCTGAATAACTGTTAGCTTTCCAGAAAGAAATAACACCCGAAGTTGTCCCTTTGAGTTTCCTGACATTTTAAGAAAGGGCAAAAATCTGGTCTGTTTCTTCCCAAAAGGAGTCACTAGGCTGACTTTTTCCAGAATCTCTGCACCAAAGACCAGTTTTTACCCACATAATCTACAGCTGGGCACTCATTAGCCCAAAGTCTGGGCAAACCCCCAGACCTCTCTCTAGATTGAGGGGATGATGACATCTGTTTGGGAAGGTTACTGTAAGCAATCGCTTTAACACCTGAAAAGCTCAGCACAGTCCCGGGCAGATTCTGGGTAGAAGGTGGCAGGTTTGTAAGGAGGGACTTGACACCTAGGAAGGCAACTAACAAGGCTGGGTCACAGCAGGCTGGTGGCCGGAAGGATATCCACAGCCAGGCCCTTCAGCTTCTCCGCTCTGGGTTTCTGTACTAGTCAGTGCTGCATGTGCCTGATCCTCTGCTCCTATGTACCAGCTTGCAGCTCATCCACTACTTTGGGGGAAGGCAGGCAAACCCAAGGGCACTATGGGAAGGCTCTGCTACACCCCAGTGGTGCTCGCACCAAGCCATCCACAGGCTGTGGCTGCTGGAGGCTGTGCTGAGTGGACAGAGAGAAGGCCCTGGGGGTGGGGCAGGGCCGTGAACGTGGATTCCCCCAGATGCTTTCCCACCCCAACGAGGGCAGCACTCACAGTCAAAGCCAGCATGACCTCTCTGTAGTTCCGGTTCCCGTTGAGCCGCTTCTTCAGGGCTCGAATGGCATCCTTTGGCCTAGAGAAAAGCACATGTTAAAATCCTTGCATGTTCCACTCGGGGCCGCTACCCTACAGAGTCACTCCTGTTTGTGTGAACCACTATATATACAAGGTTGTCTGTTACACACAAAGTATTAGGTGGCATGTTTATACACATAAAAGATCAGAAACAAATGAAATCTTCATCACTGTGAAACAGGTTAACTTAAAAAAAATTTTTTTTAAGTTTTATTTATTCTTTCAGTAATCTCTACACCCAACGTGGGGCTCGAACTCACAACCCCGAGATCTAGAGTCCCATAGCTCATCTGACTGAGCCAGCCAGGCGCCCTGAAACAGGTTAATTTAAATCATGTTTATCCCACTATATAGCTGCGGGAAAAAATAAAGACACTCCTTATGCACCAATATGGAGGCAACTCAAAGAAATGTGAATAGAGTTGTGTGCAGAGCAGTGTATAAGCTCCTCTTTGGCTTATTAAAGGACAACATACATACACACATACATAGTACACAAGCCAGCAGAGGGAAGAGAATCCTTGGAAGGAGCCCCAAGAAGCTGGTAACTCTGGCTGCCCTTTAGGAGGAGAACTGGGTGGCAGAGAGGAGGGAGCGAGAGGTTTTTCACTGGGCTTTTTTGCAGTCCTTTTGCATTTTGCATCACATGCAAATATTCTTTATTCGGAACAATAACTAACCCACTGATGTGGGGGTACACCGAAGGGACAACAGACAGAGACACAGAAGAAAGAATGGCCAGCTCCCGGTTGAGGCTTGGATGTTCAGCTCCTGCTTAGTGGGGAGTCTGCTTCTCCCTCTGCCTCTCCCCCTGCTCATGCTCTCTCTCTCAAATAAATAAAGTTGAAAGAAAGAGAGAGAGAGAGAGAAAAAAAGAAAGAAAGAGAAAGAAGAAAGAAAGAAAGAAAGAA